>NW_024088941.1:0-6016 GCF_014356525.2 Nilaparvata lugens | reverse complement strand
CGTTGCAACATAAATACTAAAATAACTATCCTATTATGCTTTTACATAATTATTCGACAGTATGAACAATCGCACTAACTGGAATGACTTATTATATAGCTCAGTCTGTGAATGGAACGGACAATGAGCAAGCTCCATGACGCGTCCCACCCCTGCCAACATCACCCATGAAGCGAAACCCTGCTGCCAAGTAAGCAGGATAGGGGAGAAGAGATGAGAAACAGAATATGATGAGGGTGGGAAAGAATGAAGAGAATAGAAAGAGAATGTGGAAAAGATTACATAAAGTTGGAGGAATAATAATTTTTTTTAATTATTAAAAAATATGTAAAGGAATAATAGAAAAATAAGATGTAGAGATAGTGAAAATGTTGGTTGAGAAGGAGAAAAACGTGAAAGGAACGTGGAATGGAAGAAGAATCAAAAAGAGGAAGAAATGACAAAGAAAATAATAAGAACATTAAAAAGAGGTAGGATACGACAGAACAGAGTGAGAGAAAAATAAAGAAGGTGGCGAAGGGATACAACTGGCTGTACTAAATATCTTTTATCCTGAAGTTTCTTCACTCCTCTCTCCTTATTCACATTCTCATTCTATGTTCACTGTCTGCTCTTTGTTTATTGCGCCAGAAACAAATATACCAACAAATGTATGTTAGTAGGTTCTAGGATGTCATGAGCAAAAGTATAAAATAGAAGGTGACAGGTGTCACATGAATTTAAACAGAGATAAAGGGAAAATGAAAAAGAGAAGGAATAGTAGAAATTCATGGTACGTAGACTAGGATGAGAATGGTTTGAAGAGAGAAAGAAGGTGACGAATTGGAGATAGACATGAGAAAGAAAATAAACATGAATAAATTTATAATATGAGTATCATTCACATTTTTCCTTATACAGCTAAACTCTGATTTTAATACTAATATTCTATTAATATTGCTGAAATTCGTAGCGGTTATCGAATATTCTTTTTTACAAGTATTTTTTGACTTGTGTATGAATCGAAATTCGGGGAAAGAAGAGTTCTGGGCTCTGCCTGTTGGACCTTCCCCAATAATTCTGATGAATTGTATTCTGTGTATCATTGAAAAAAAATCTACTATCATTCAATCTTTGATCATCTACTGTTTTCAACATATCAGGTTTTCATATTTTTGAAGGGAAAATATTGTACTACAATAAGTGTAGTGACAAAAGTGGAGACAAAACCCTTTTATTCTTTGTCTTACATACACTAGTAGCTCTGTGAACAGTGGACCTCGCGCTCAGTAAGGTACATTGCCTGTTGTTATGTTTTCTCAAAAATTAATAAATAATTTATCAATTAAAAATGTCTAGAAAAAATCCTAAATAAACATAGAAATTTCTGTCCTATCGTACCGTGACGTATAGTCCGGAATGTGAGTGTGAGCACTGTTATCAGGTCTGACTGCCGTCGATACGCCAATCAATCAACCCATCAGAGAATCTGTGTTGTCGTGTGGCGAAAAATTGGTGTATTGAAATTAACAAAATAAACTACCATAATGCTGATTTCCTACAAACTTCTTTTCTCACTTTTCATGATTTTAGAAATCAATTTCTTTTCAATAATATTTGTTGCAATTTTGATCATCAGATTAAAAAGAAAAATGTAAAAAAAAGTTTCAATCAATAACTCTAAACTCCAAACTAGAATCATGGCCTCAGTTTATGGAAAGACGAAGTTAGTAGAAACTCTGTCTACTACGTGAAGGAAAAATACATTTTCAAGATGTTCGATGTTTTTGAACGGGTAGTATTTTAGTCTACTAGACAGCTGATTTATGATGAATAAATAGTCTATAGTCTGATTTTTACGGTAATATTGGTGTTCAAAGGAGACTCTTTTCCTTTAGTATTATACTTAAAATGCAAATTTCAAAAACCGTTTGTATACGTCGACACGAAATTCAAAAAGGGAACATACCTGTCAAATTTCATGAAAATCTATTGCTGCGTTTCGCTGTGATGCGGAACATAATATAAACAAAAAAATAAACTATTATTAATAAATAAATAATTATAATCATAAGAGAAATGCAAAACCGTCGACTCGAATCTTAGACCCTCACTTCCCTCGGTCAAATATGGTACTATTAGATTTGGGAGCTGAACATTTCATGATGAGGCTGCCTATTCTCAACTGATCATAAAATGATTTGTAATAATTAACAAATTAATAAATAAATGAGATAAAATGAGGTAAATAGATTGGAATGATGTAACCATGAACTTATTCAATGAGAATTATTGTATTATTATTAACAAATTTGTTAACAAATAGTAGGTTTGAAAAAGAACTTGTGCTATTCAAATCCTAAATTAAAATACTGAAATTATAATAGGGAATAATATGTTTTTGTTTAATTTCAGTGTCAGGCTGGCACACCAAGTGAGGTGAACTGAAAGTTGGAGACAAAATTCGAAAAAATTGGTGACTACGATTCCAGAGATCTCCGTCACAAGGAGCACAAAATTTGTTCAAGAATGCCGGAAACTCTATCAAACTTGTAGTACAGAGGTAGTTGAATATTCTTCGTATCTTCTTATATACTTAGAAAGTCATGAAGCACTATCATTTCAATTACTATTTATTATATTATCTTATAATAGTACTAATCAGTCTGAGAGACTGCCAAGCATATCACACTGGATTGCGACAAAGATTGCAACTAAGCGATGAAGGAATGTTAGTATAGGGAAAAACTCCTGGTTCTTGTAAAGGACATAGGTATTGGTTTGCCTAACTAACATACTACTTGGGAACACAATAGCTTCGATTGACGTGTGGGGTTCTTTGAACCTTTGGATCCTTGAATCCGTCCCTTCAAAAACAATAAACAATCAGTCTGAAGAGACTACCAAGCATATCACACTGGATTGCTACAAGGACTGCAATCAAGTGATGAATGGAATGTAGTTTAGGGAGAAAAACTCCTGGTTCTTGTAAATGACATAGGTATTGATTTGCTAACTAACATATTACTTGGGAACACAGTAAGCTTGGGTTCTTTGAACCTTTGGATCCTTGAATCCGTCCCTTCAAAAACAATAAACAATCATATAGTACAAAGCATTTTGGAAGCAACAAACGCTAACTTCACTCATATATTTCGTCTAGAGACTAAATTATGAAGAAAGGAAGATTGACATTAATCTGACATAAGGACTATAATCCAGAACCAATAAGGGCCATTTTCCGAGCTCGGGATTTAGCTAAGTTCTAGACTTTAAACAGCTGGAGTCAGAAATTTGCTTTCCGAAACGTGAAAATTTTTTCACTCCTCGAGTTGTACTTTTTTCATGTAATGTTTTCTCAATGAATAAATAAATAAATAAAATTGTGAAAAATGCTCGAATCTGATGAATATATTTGAATTTTCGAATTAATGAATAATTTAATATGCCAAAAAAACAAAATACAGAAAAGCTTTACGAAAAAAAATGTATAATTGCTACTGCACTCAAACTAAAATACAAACAAAAAAATTAAGGAAATGTTGATTTATTTAATTAGAAATATAATAATGAAATGATATCCTTATTCATGATATATAGATAATAATTATTAAATGAGGATTTAATGTATGCTCACATGCATGAGTAAAGTAGGTGAGGCATAAATACCTGCAAAAGCATATACTAATATATATTTATATTTATATATTTTTTTAATTCGAATTTATTTATTTCCATCTTCAAACAACATGCACGATACAGTATAATAAAAATGAACTATTCTAATAAACAGCATGAACCATTTAATGAAAATGAAAATCTCCACCAGCAAAAGTAAAACTTGCTCACTGGTGGTAGTCCATCCTAAAACTAAAATTAATAATTATTAGATACTAGCAAAAATAAAAAATTGTCAAATTTAATTTGATTCAATGTATATTTTACGATTTAATAGAGTTTATTTTTGTGATTTTCAGAGATTCACTAGCCACACCCGCAGCGAGCGGACGCACAAGCAGGGCTTCAAGTGTTGGCCCCTCTGCTTTGCCCTCTGCTCTGCCGTCGGCCCCCCACGAGTCCTACCCACCCTACATCATGGCCCCCCTCAACTCGGCCCTTCTGGACACCCCCCATACCCACCACCCGCGCCCCTTCTCCGGGGTAAGCTCACCGCATCTCCAGGAAGTCCAGGAGGAACAGTATACTGTCACCGAACAGGTCAGTCAAACTCAAATTTAAATATTCTCCATCCCACAAAAATCGTTGTTACAATAAATATTGATAAATGGATTGAAATACTCCTACGAAGACTATAAATTCGTGTGTAGGGGTGAGTTCCGGTCAATCTATCTTATGCCCGGTTGCAGAGTCGATAAATAACGTCGCCCATAGTTAACAGCGCGGACTTAACTATTTAACAGGCCAATTTCGTTGCAGAGACATTCTGTTAGCTATTGCTCTGCCGATAGGTAACAGCGCGCCAACAAACAGGTTTTTTCCGTTGCAGAGACAAAAACCCTACAGGCAGATGAAGTCATCTGAGGCTACCAATACTAAAAGTGTTCTTTATTTAAATGCCCAAAATCGTGCTTATAAATCCACTATACATTCGCGCCAAGTGCATTTTAAGGTTATGTTGACTTGTTTGCATGTTTTAAAAGACAGACAAAAATGGTCCGAAAACATTACATTATAATAATGTTAACTATTTGAAACTAAATAAAGTGTAAATAAACTGAATAAAATATCATTGACTATTCGAGTAGCCTGAACGAAGATGTAATACAATTTTTAATGAATTGTATAATTTAATAAATTTGAATAATCAATTATTAGCACCAATTATTATTATTAGCACCGTATGCAGAGTCATTAGAAATATATCTTGTAAACTGGCTGCTTGGCTCTCAAGATATATCAAAATGCCAGAAGGCAATGAAATAATTATGGTCAATTTTATTTTTAAATTAATATTATACTATAATAAATACACCAGTCACTTATTTTACTTCTACCTCTAATTTTATTTTACTTAATTCATTCATTTAGCTATCAACAAATCAAACTAACTGAAAATCATTACAAATTATCGTAAGTTTACTATCTTGATTCGTAACCTTCAAACATAAACAACACTAAGCAGACAGCAGTGTTGTGATGAACAAGCGCCATATTGTGACCTCACCCGACTGGAGGTTTGGAAGAACTGTTCACAGTGATTCCCTCCCCGTTGCCAATACATTACTTGGATAGGAGCATACCACGCAAAAAGTGGTATGAGCAGCAGTGTGACTTATGTGTGTGCCTTATCAGAGCCATAGTTAAAAGGGGTCTGGCAAACGACTCTGCAACGAACATCTATTTATGGGCGAGTTGTTAACTAATGGCTCTGTTAACTATGGGTGACTATGTAGCGACTCTGCAACCGGGCATTAAAGTCAATAAAAAGTTCTATATTTTTCTCATTATTCAGAGCAGAGGCAGGCTAATGGCTTCTGTCTAACCTAATCTGGTACTGATTATACTCCCTCACGCCTCATCTCTCCTACTCCTCTGTAATGTTTAAATAACAAACCAGACTGCAGTAACTATAGTTCGTGCTATACGAGTCTAGTATATTCTAGTATAGTCCAGTTAGTTTGCAGCACGGGGTTTATGGCCAAAGTTATTTCCAGGGAATATAGAATGTATTGTATAGAAATGACATTCTATATTCTCTTGTTGTTTCTTAACGCGAATAGGAGCACACTGTTGCCATTGCTGATTCTATCAAAATGAGCTTTAATGTATAGTTTTCATTGTGTCTGAATGATAGTTTTCATGTATAGAAAACTGGCAGTTTCTCCAAAGCTAACGGCTTTATGTTCGATTTCAGCATTTGTAGCCTCTTAGAACTCCTTTGAAGATAAAAAGTAAGATTTTCCAAAAGAAAGTAGTACTACTACAATATTTTTTCTTCAGTATCCAATTAAAACACGACGATTTCTACAATTTACTAATTTTTGTCATTACATTTGTTGGGATTGTTTATACTTCA
>NW_024088940.1:0-6025 GCF_014356525.2 Nilaparvata lugens | reverse complement strand
AATTAAAACACGACGATTTCTACAATTTACTAATTTTTGTCATTACATTTGTTGGGATTGTTTATACTTCACAGTATCTCTCAAACATTCTTGTCGGCTCGTCAAGGCGGTCCAAAACAATGCATCAAGAGTCAAATTCGGTCGGAAAATGGAAAATTCATTGTTGAGTGTACTTAAGCCCATATTCCAATACACAAGAAATGGCCAATTTCTATATTCAAAGCTGCATGTCTTGTGAAATACTTCTGATGAAATTTCCAAATCTGGTGAGGATGCGAAAATTGTCCCCTTCTACCCACTCCAATAAATAATACTTTCGATTCCAATACAATTCGAAAGTTACGGAGGATTTAAAAAATGGCGATTTCAGTTTTTACATTTTTTTCGTGATTTTACTGTTGATTAATAGTATTTTTCATACTTTGTAACATTCGTTGAATAATCAGCTATATTGTAAACTAATGTTAATTAGTGTATAAGCCAGTATGGAGGCTATTGTCACATACATGAATAAAGAACTCCAGTCTAATCGGATCCTTCTTTCTCCATCTCTTTCTCTGTCCTCCTCCTCCTTAACATTTAATCTCTCTTTTCATCTCTCTCATTCCCTCTTCCACTTCCTCCTTTCACTGAAATTAATAGTGTCGCAGCGACGAAGAAATAAATACACTCGAGGCGTTCAATAAGAGGCATTCCGAAAGTAATAAAGACTCAGCTATTGCTTTGTACCGAGCGTTGCCAAAGAAAACGCCTTTATCTGAAAAACTCCCAGGAATTATAGTGAGATTCACTCAAAATTGCCAGCATTCCTCACATATACCGTCAATGCTTCCCACTCAAACCAAAGCTGTAGCAGTCTTTGGTGAGTTTTACTTTAGCTATAATTTATTTTCGTCCTAGAAATAAGAAAACCTTATAAAGAATCTATGAAAGCTGGAGTCTAACCATCCAAGGTAAAAAGACATAAAACACACAGATTTCACTGACTTATAATTATAAGAAAATGAAAATCCAGAGACCTTTTTAAAAGGAAAAGGAAAGGGAATCTGGAGAAAAGAATCTAAGGCTTTCCTTCAGAATGAAATCTAAGAGGGAAGGGGTGGTTTTGAAACTTCTAAATTTATAGGAAGATTTATCAGAGTATTAGTTGATTTAACCGTGGACACATTGTTATCATTATCTCTCAGATATTTATTTATTTATACATTGATAGATTCAACATTCTCAACTATGAATGATTATTGGAAAAATTGAAAAAATTCCATTCTATTCTCGACTGGTTTCAATCGATTGGTGAATGGAACTGTAATAATATTAGACCATCTTATTCCATACTAAACTAGTAGAATTCAGTTCAAACAATCAGAATTGATTTAATAAGAAGCAATGACGTCATTCAAAATGAATGCTGATAGTTAAAATAAACCCCACTGAAATCGAATTAAATTCTACATGAATAAATTGGTATCATTCGACCACCTCATTTCATCTAAAACTAGTAGATCTTCTTCTACATTAACCAGTTAAATTATCGTTTACTCATTGTTCACTGGTGTAATTGGATTGTGAATACTTGTTGAGAAGTTTTTGACTGAAATTCAACTGCTCTATTCAATTCTCAACTAGTTTTATTCCATTGGGGTACAGTGCAATTAATTCAATTCTAGACTAGTTTTATCCCATTGGGATACAGTTCAATTAACTATAGTGAGGTCCACGGTATAATGGCAGAGGAGAAAGATAGAAGAAAAACGTTGCTGACCGTCTGTCTTGTCAATGCATTCTATAGACGGTAGCTGATACAGGTTTATTGATGTAATATTAACGGTTCATTCTCGTTAAAAATAATCAATTATGTTCTATTCGCCAGAATTATATTTTTTCAATGATTTCATAATGAATTTTCATGATAAGATGAAATAGTTTGTTAATTAATCATCAATTATAATATTATGAAATAAAAACACACATATTTTGTCAATTCTACACAGTTTTTTTTGGTATAGGACCATGGTTTCGTGACCTCACAGGTAATGAAATATTATGAAACATTTTATACTATACTATGTCACTATTATCAATACCTGTGTGGTCACGAAACCTGGTTCTGTACCAAATGAAACTGTGTAGAATTTGACAATATATGTGTGTTTTTATTGCATTTACAGCTGTGCTAATACTGAAGTTGTGTTTCTTTTCTGGCTCAAAATTTTGCAAAATTACTCAAAAATTTCCAATTTATAGAGATTTAAGTGAAATATTTTTGTTATTAATCAGTTTTTAAATATCAAAATCAAAATTTTTAGTTTAGTCATTAGTTTTGAAGTGGAAATGGACTTTTTGAAGTGAAAGTGAAATTTTAACCTTATTCTTTTTGAAATATTTATTTGTAAAAATTTGGGAGAAGACAGTTTTGGGCTATGCCTGTTGTCTTCTCCCAATCATATTTTATCTATTATAATTATGATTTGTAATTGTCAATGAAATGAATAAATAATTAAATAAATTTTGGAACGGTTCTACAACATTGTCAGTGACTCAGTCCAATTATACATTTAAAAGACGTTGAATAAATTACGTAAATACATTAAATTAAATGACGTTACAAGACGATCTCGCAAAAGAGCAAAGGGAGAAAAAGATAGCGCTATCTGCTTTGTTGAATGATAGACAAGGATAGCAATATTATTGCTAATCAAACACTGCCGTTATAACGTAGACCTCACTCTAGTTACTGAATTTAGTAATTCTAAATATTGGTCAGATTCACTAATAGATGATGGAGAAGTAGTGCATGAATTTAGTCTGTTATTACCAGAGAGTATAGAATGTAATTCTATCCTCACTGGTTATAACATTCAGTGATGCTTAAAATAAACTTATAATTTTCACCATTAGTTTATAATAATTTCCATTCTGTCAGCATTCATCTCAGTTAGTGCTTGAATTCAGTCTGTTATACATTCAGTAATCCTTATAATATACCTTAAAATCTTCACCATTAGCCTACAATCACCATTTCTGTTAGCCTTCATTTCAGACTATACTAGTTATATTCAATCAAAAACGATGTTCAAAATTCTATTATTCTGTAATAATAATAATTTAGACGTGTAATGTAACTAACTATTTCAATACATCCTATAATTTGATTCACTTAGTCTGCTCCAGAGAAGATTAAGGCTGTGCAAAGGCTAAAAATAAACTTTCTACTGGTGATATTTTTTAAAGTTTTTCGATTTGTATAATATCAAGCTATCAAAATTGAAAAGTTTTCTCAGGAAATTTTTTTTTCGATCATTACTTTTTGAGATATGAGCGCTAAAAGTTTAAATTTTTGTGCCAGAACATTTCAAGTTCGGTGAAAGATAAAACCATGAGATTTTAAGGATAGCTCCATGGTATTGATGATCTATAAAAACAATTTTTTTTGGAAAATATGAATTTTTGAGAAAGTTATTCAACTAAAAGTTATTTCTGGTCATTTGTAGTAAATTGAATAACTTTCTCAAAAATTGATATTTTTAGAAAATTTGTTTTATTAGATCATCAATACCAGGCGAATCTATCCTTAAAATCGCATGTTTATCTTTCACGAACTTGAAATGTTCTGGCACAAAAAATTTAAACTTTAGGCGCTATATCTCAAAAAGTAATGATCGAAAAAAAAGTTTTGCTTTTCTTGAGAAAACTTTTCAAATTTGATATCTTGATATTATACAAATCGAAAAAACTTTAAAAAATATCACCAGTAGAAAGTTTATTTTTAGCCTTTGCACAGCCTTAAAAATAAATTGAAATTAAAAATTAATCAAATAGTATTAATTTTATACAAAGATTATACTTAGATTGTTTGTACAATATTCAATTTATTTTATTCCATGTCTGTACAGTGGGATTAACTATGAACTATCATAATTAGTGAAATGTAAAGCGTGTACGTTATTCTATAGGGATTGATGTCACTTTGAACTGAATCTCAGTATACTATCATTAAGTACACACCCTTTATTACATCCTGGTTTAATTACACTTCTCATTAAACCCTAGTGCATTACACTACCCTGTTACCACAGACAAAAAACCACAACACGTTCTCTTACTCCGTGCTATTACATACTAGACAATCACTATAGTGAAGTCCACGTTATAATGGCAGTATTTGATTAACACTGGTGTTGTATATCCTTGTCTATCATTCAACAAAGCCGGTAGCACCATGCTTTTCTAGCTCCGAAACGTTAACAAATCTGTATTTGACAATTTAGAAATGTAATTAATTAAGGCAGAGAATCGGCAACGCCGTTCTTCTAACGTTAACTACTGCCATAATAGCGTGGACCACACTATAGATTGTAATTACACGTGACCATAGTAATGATAATAATTAAACGTGACTACCGATCAATAGATAGTCGGTTTCAGCGTTCGTTTCAGCTGATACTGTCAGCATGCCTTTTGTATAACAGCTAGTGCTACACACTCAACACATACTGACTGAATCTTCCTACCATATTATTATTATCCTTTTAGAGAGATTAAATTTTTAAGGTTGTGCAAAGCAAAGGCTAAAAATGAACTTTCTACTGGTGATATTTTTCAAAATATTTAATTTGTAGGCTATATTATCATCAAGCTATCAAAATGAAAAAGTTTTCTTAGGAAATTTTTTATCCGATCATTTCTTCTCGAGATATGAGCGCTCAAAGTTGACATTTTTGGGACAGAACAATTCAAATTCGATAAGATATAAATCCATGAGATTTAAAGGATAAATTCTTCATGGTATTGTTGATTAAATAAAATAAAATTTTTCTGAAAATATCAATTTTTGAGAAAGTTATTCAATCTACTAAAAATGACCAAAAATAATTCAACTAAATGTTATTTTCAGCCTTTGCACAGCTCAAAAACTTGTCATTATTCCTTATAGCGATAACATCTACGCTTCTCATTCAACCTATGCTGACAGTTTAAAATGAATTTCACACTGACGATAAGACTTATTTATTAGTACTGTTTTATACGATCAGACTAATTTATTCAATTAATTATTCAACAGAAACAAAAACACATAATCATAAAATAATTGGAAATGGAAAGACAGCCTTATAGCCCTTTCTATTCCATTACCGAATTTTGATTGAAAATGAGTTCAAAAGAGGTGTGTCAGCATTATGATTTGTTATGTTATATTTATGCTATATTTGTTATTGTTATGATTTGTCAGCACTTTTGAACACAAATATTTTTGGTCCCAGAATAATTAAAAAAAATTAATTCAGAATGATAAAATGGGAAATTAATTCGAACATTTCACTCTAGTAGACCTGAGACCGGTTGCACAACAGCCGGTTAAATTTTAACCGTGATTAATATCTCATGAGAACCAATCAGAGAAGGCGTTTTTGATAAGACGGCTTCTCTGGTTGGTTCTCGTGGAATTAATAACGGTTGAAATTTAACCGGCTGTTGTGCAGCCGTCACCCGATGTATTAAAACTCAGAAAATATGATGGAAAGATACTTTAAACTAATAGCATTCCTTGAGAATAAATTAAATGCTTAACATTTAACCAATGTTGACGTTTTTAAGTGAACCTCAAAATAACTACAATTAAATAAAGAGAGACTACTATTTCGGACTACGAATAACCTTATCTAAATTTGGGAGAGGAATAGCACAAGGTAAACTTATTTTTCCTCCACCTACTGTCTAAAGTACTCACTTTACTCCCTGAAACATACTAAAGTGTCACTTTTTCGCTCTCGGTAGTAAAAAACAGAGAAACTCCCTAGGGAGGAAAAGTGACTCCATTTAAATAACTTGGGAGCATCTCTATTTTAAAAACTTACATGGTAATAGGTTAGAAGGTCTAAGCTCAGATGAGAAAGCATAATAGAGGTGTCTGTCATTGAGGCAACTGAATTCAATCAGAAATTTGATCAACTCATGAAATATATGTTTGTATGATATCATATTCTTAATATTAGTAGACGATAAAAAATTTATACAATTTTTTAAA
>NW_024088939.1:0-5038 GCF_014356525.2 Nilaparvata lugens | reverse complement strand
TAATAGAACCAACAGTTGCCAACAGTTTGCAATTAATAATCACATTTTCTGGGATTTCAAGCTTATCTTCAATTTTAGGTGAAAATGTATGAACATAATTGTAGAGATTTTCATGCTCAATCTTGTCCACTCAACTTTTTTGTCAAATTGTATCTGAAGCCTGATAATGGGAATCTAAAATCAAACTTTGCATAGATGGGGCGGAGCTCCTGAAATTGTTACAGATATGAGATTGTGGCAGTTGATAGAGCTTTCAATAACTATTTCAGGTATAAATTTGATCAAAATCGTTAGTAATCCGTTTTCGAGAAAATCGCGAAAAACCCTGTTGTTGACAACATTTTCGCCATTTCAGCCGCCATCTTGAATTGCATTTGTTCGAAATTATTCGTGTCGGATCCTTATATTGTAAGGACCTTAAGTTCCAAATTTCAAGTCATTCCGTAATGGGAGATGTGATATCGTGTACACATCGTGTACACAGACGCTCAAACACACACACACACCAACACACACACATTCAGACCAATACCCAAAAACCACTTTTTTGGACTCAGGGGACCCTGAAACGTATAGAATTTAGAAATGGGGTAACTTAATTTTTTTCGGATAGCAATACCTTACCTATGGTAATAGGGCAAGGAAAGTAAAAATCAGACTATAGAATATTCATCATAAATCAGCTGACAAGTGATTACACAGATGTGTTGTAAGATGTGCCAGTCTATTGCTGTATTTCCATAAGGTCTATAGTTTCAATCAGGTACTTGTGAATGAGAATACTGCGTGAGGTCTACTGTTCACAGTACTACTAGTTAAATATGATTCAGTTTGTTCATTTTCACAATAGTAATGGTGAATGAAGTTAAGTTATTAAATTACTAAGAATACTACAATTTGCGAAAAATTTTAAAAAGCAATATCTCCTTACCTATGGTAATAGGGCAAGGAAAGTAAAAATTGAATTTGGATTCATAATATGAGGGTCAAATAGAATGTTGAAGCGACAGAGTAATCTTTCATTTCAAATAGGATCCCCAATGGAACCTACTGTCAATTATTCTTGTTAGAGAAATATTCAGCTGTTTCCATGATTTTCATCAACTCTCTGTATAATTAAAAGTTGCGGGTTCCAAAGATTACAATACAACAGTTCTTGAGCGGTTCTCCAACCCAGGTGGTCACTAGTATTAATTTAATTATTCTTCATCAATCAAGTATCAATTACACCTAATATTTGATTAGAAAAGGCCACAGTATGACCTTGTTCTCTCTCTCTCACAACCACTCAAATTAATTCATCACTGGAAAGTTCATTGTCGAAACTCCCACGAAATAATGGCACTCCTCTAGTTAGACTCACTCTAAGTTATCAGCATTGGTTCATGGAAAGTATTGATGCTAATTATTAAGAATACCAACAGTTCTAACTGAATTTAACAACAGCAAAGAGTGCCAACAAATTGCTATCTGTTCACTATTTGCCTCTATTCTTGAAAACACTGGTGGGCGAATATGGCAAACATGCAAACAAGGACAGTTATTTGAAGAAACAGGAGTGGAAAAACATTTTCTCCACCTACTGTCTAAAGTACTTACTTTACTCACTGAAACCTAATACTAAAGTGTCACTTTTCGCTCTCGGTAGTAAAAAACAGAAAAACTCCCTAGGGAGTAAAAGTGACTCCATTAATAACATCGGGAGCATCTCTAATTTGAAACTTACATTGTAATAGGTTAGAAGTCTAAGCTCAGATGAGAAAGCATGATAGAGGTGTCTGTATTGAGTCAACTGAATTCAATACCACAACCAGAAATTTGATCAACTCATGAAATATATGTTTGTATGATATTATATCTTAATATGTAGAAATAAAAATTTATACAATTTAAAAATATTTTATTCTATTCAAAATACCAGCCAACAAAATTTTTGATCTGCAATTCAAATCTGAACCGCGTGATCTGGAGTCAGCCATTTTGGTAGACGCCCTTCTGATATAATTGTTACAGCTTTTGCCGATAGATAGCGCAATCAGCAGTGCCAATCAGACGACGGTTTTAGGTTTCAGATTTTAGGTTATGTTGTTAGGAAACATTGTCACAATACGTAAGTTATTAAAATGATATTATTTGCAGTTTCTATAAAAAATGTAGATGGAGGAAAAATGTTGTGTACATCACGAGCGAAAATACGTTTTCTCCCTTGGGAAAATTGTTGCCCTCGGCGCCTCGGGCTTCAAACTTTTTCCCACAGGGAGAAAAAGTCGTACTTTTCACTCTAGATATACAAATAACTATTTTTAGAGAGAGTTAAATAAGTAATTTAGAATTTGTTGTTTTTGCAGAAATCTACAAATCATTCACGACAAATTATGGATATTTGAAGATGATAAAACCAGTTTATTTCCTGTAGAGACTGATATAATACAATAGATCTTATAAATTCAGTTATTCTCTGTTACAAGTTACAACTACATCTACTATGAACTCCAATTTCCAAAGAATGTGAGTAAAATACAGAGAAACCAATCCATCATAACAGTGCACTGATAAAAGACAACAAAAACTGAGAATGGAGAAACCAATAAGTCATATCTCTCAGACTGATACTGATTTCAAAACGATTCTTCTCAACATCAAGGTGATTAAAAATCATTAAAATTATCAAGAAAAACACTCAAGAATACTTTTGAGGTTAATATCGTGAGATTGATTTCAACCTGTCAGCATTGATGAATGGGGAAGCCTAAGACTTATTCATAAGAAATGCTGACAGTTGGAAGTTGAAGTAAGTCTCAGTTTCTTTAGAGCCTTAAGATTCATTTTTCTGGAATGCGTGAATCATTTACATGGGAAATGAATGTCATGACAGTATTGTGTTGTTTTCTAGTGATAAATGTCTACAGAACATGTATAATAAGGAAATGTTGAGCAGTTGCATCTGTTCCGACAATATCGTCACAAGTTGAGATATTTCCTATATGGGAAAGCGTGTTTTGGAATATTGATTTCCTCACTTACATTAGTGATAATCAAGTTTATCAATACAGAAATAAGAAGAAGCCACATCATTAGTGGTAGGAATATTAACTAAGAGAAAATGATATGTATATACAATGGAAAAGATGTATTACCATCAATACTAATAGGTTTTTACTTTCCTTGCCCTATTACTATAGGTAAGGAAAGTATGCTTTCGAAAAAATTAAGGTACCCCGATGACTTGAAATTTGGAAGTAAGGTCCTTCCACATAAGGATCCGACACGAACAATTTCGATCAAATGCAATTCAAGAGGCGGCTAAAATGGCGAAAATGTTGTCCAAAACAGGGTTTTCGTGATTTTCTCGGAAACGGCTCCAACGATTTTGATCAAATTCACACTTAAATAGTCATCGATAAGCTCTATCAACTGCCACAAGTCCCTATCTGTAAAAATTTCGGGAGCTCCGCCCATCCATGCGAATTCGATTTCAGATTCCCAATTATCAGGCTTCAGATACAATTTAAACAAAAAAAAACAAGTGGAGTAGATTGAGCATGAAAATCTCTACAATTTTAATGTTCAGTAACATTTTCACCTAAAATTAAAAATAAGCTTAAAATTCGAGAAATGTGATTATCAATTGCAAATATTGTTGATTCTACTAAATCGTTCACTATGAAGAGATAGCAGACCTCATGTGTGTCTCCAGCGTTATTGCCCTGTCACCAGCTGGCTCAAATCTTTGAATAGTAGACTGAGATGCGCGGGAACAATAGCGTCAGGTGATCAATTTCATATGGCAAGGAAAGTTGTGTGAGTGCGCACACCAGATTGTTTGATCTTGTCAGATTTGAAAGGCTACGGCTGCGATCTATAGTGAGGTCCACGTTATAATGGCAGTATTTGATTAACATTGGTGTTGCTATCCTTGTCTATCATTCGACAAAGTAGATAGCGCTATCCCTATCTAGCTCTGCAATGTTGCCAAATCTGTCTTCAACGATTTAGAATTATAATTACTCAAGGCGGAGAATCGGCCAAGCTGTTCTCCTATCTTTTTCCACTGCCATTATAACGTGGATCTCAGTATGGTGACACACACATCGATTTTTGGACCTTCGATTTAAGTCCGAGTGTAGTGTAAATAATATTATTGTTGTCGTGACAGTTGTATCAAGATACAAGATACAGGACGGTGATACGGATACGCGAGCACGTGATACGCAACGGTGGAAAAGATACGTGATACGCGAGCACGTATATAGTCAATTTTATATGGAGGTGTTAATGACCCCAATACAGTATACATTTCACTAATTATTGTCTCATGTATAAATTTGAGATATAATTTTAAACGAATTGAAACCTCTAAGTTTAGTAAGAAAGAAAATTCCCAATTAACCTGAATAGTGAAAAGTGAATAGAAAATGAATATCTAAATTTAGATTTGAGAGAAAGCAATTTGACTGAATGTCCGGTACCAGATATCCAAGTGTATCACATTCAAATCAATCATACTTTTGTTGAATATTATAAGATTCGAGACATTCAAGATTCAATAAGATTCGAGACATTCAAGATTCAAGACATTCAAGATTCAAGACACAATCAAAGTGTAAGCGGAACTATGTAATCAAAAACTCTAAGCAGAAGTCTAGAGAACTTTGAGTGCCGGTTGCACAAAAGCCGATTAAATTATAACCGTCATTAATTCCACCAATCAGAGAAGCCGTCTTTTAAAAACGCCTTCTCCGATTGGCTTCTCGTACAGTTAATCACGGTTAAAATTAACCGGCTTTTGTGCAACCGGCCTTTAGACACAATCAGGAACTCTAAAAAGATCTCTAAGGCTCAATTCACACTTACACGACTCAGATCGAGAAGAGACTCGACTCTAGTGGAGAGCAGGTTTTCAAATGATGATGTCGCGGAGACTAGAATCGACTGGTCTGAGTGACACCATTTGGAAACACATGCTCTCGACTAGAGTCGAGTCTCTTCTCAACCTGAGTCAAGTAAGTGTGAGTTGAGCCTAAGGGAAAGCTGAGGG
>NW_024088938.1:0-5957 GCF_014356525.2 Nilaparvata lugens | reverse complement strand
ACACATGTAGGGTGATGTAATGCTGTATTTAAATGCCTCACGTTGGGCCGACAAATCATGTGGAGCTCTTCCTGGGGGAGTCACTCTCACCTCCGAGGATAGGACAACACATGTAGGGTGAATCTTGTACTAAGTCAATGGTGTAGCGGCTATGAATTTGTAATTGCGTGCGTGGACGCTGAGTGAACACCAGACTGATTGACTCACTACAAGACTCAATACAATTGTCGGAATCGCGGGAGGCCTAAACGCTCGCTCACCCTTGATTCCTCTAATGACAAATTGTATAGTGATGAAATTTTTATAAGCAGTGTAGCGATCGCTAAACACTGAAGACGGATACCTTAAAATTATTACCTGTGAAGAATGAGCATACAAAATCATACAGGTCGAGCAAAAATCCCGATGTAGATAATTTACGGGACTGCGTCTCTAATAAGTTCTGAAGGATTAAAATACGGTATTTGAACCAAATATCGTTCAGAATATATTTCGAGATCAGAGTCTTGTCGGGTTTAAGCTCTATTGTAGGAATTTATATGATCTATGGCTGCCACTGCTGTGCAATTGATGTGTTCGCTCCTAAGTCGAGGTAGGTAACAGATAAAAGCTGATATATGAGCAGGTAAGGACAAAGAATAAATATCTTGATCTGACCCCACTCGCTACATCCACTTAGACCTGTTCCAATATCCAGCTTAATTCAATTATTTCAATGATCGTATTCGATCGGTTCTTGATGATATAGAACGTATCAGAAACAATAATTGACAGGCTTAAGAAATAATCGAACTCAGAAAGCGAATTAACAAAACTGAAATATATTACAATAAAATATGTAATCATACAGTGCAGATTCAGGATTTGATTTACAGGTTGATAATAATTTGGCATTAACAGAAGGAGTTAAAAATGTTCTTGTGCTTGCATGATACCATGCGTGATTCAACAGAATTTTACAATTGATAAAATTGAACGGTTTTGAAAAAATAGTGAAAGAATGACTTATAAAATATTTTTTTAAATTGCTCGGGGTCGTGGTTCTGGCAGCGGAGGATAGTTAATCAACTACAATTCTTATAAATTTAATATGAATAAATTCTAGACTCTTAATTGCTAAAGCGCTTGTCGGCGTGGCCAATAATTTAACGAAGAAAAATTTATGTTTTCTGCACTGAAATATTTTCGAAGCGTAGATTGGGGCCCCTTATGACTTATAACTCACGTGAAATTCCTTGGTAGTCGTGGTTTTCTTCTTTAGATCAAAAATCGTTTGATCGGCGGCAATCCAGGCTTCAATTTCAGCACGTGGGGAATTTTAATTTAAATATCTCCTTCACCGAATTAATTAAGGGATATTTACTTTAAGCTTTTAATTTATCGATTGATGAAAACAGAAATTTATAAATAACAAATAGATTGGCCTAAAATATCGGCTCACAATAAAACATTTAAAAATCGAACAAGAAATTTTACAAATAGGTCTTTGGTAACTATGAAAGAGATCTACACGGTAAGGATTTCAAAAGGGAAGTGCTCTGTTTTCTCTAAGCTTTTAGGCTAGACCTTGCTTCTCGGAATCTCAATGTAATAATTTGCATAAAAATTTGCCATTGGTAGAACGCTTGTGACGTAAACATGACGTCAGTGGCAAGCAGTAGAATACAATTCCTTTAATTACAATAATGATTCAATTTAGGTAATCCTTAAAACTGCTTAATCTTATAGACATAGTTTCTCTCATACAATGTACACGTGCTAGTGTAACTGATAAGGCAGGGTTGTTGTCTGATAATAGATTAACGTGTGTTGCTTTCAAACGATCACCGTCTTGGTGCTATTTCTATGCACTGTGATTGGTTTAGACCTACCAAAGAGATTTAATTACCATGTGGTTCAGTTGAATTAAATTATTAATAAATTAATATTCTTGTACAATTTTTATTAGGTTTGAGATTATTATAATTAATTTCTGCCATTTTATCAATAATAGAATTTCATGCTATGACCTATTTAGTTACAATAAGACCTGACGCATAATACAATTTCTTAAATAATAAATAATTTCAACGATAACACATACATTTTATTTTTTTATTTGAAATTCTTGATCCTTTGTTGATAGTTTTATAATTTTTAGGAATGATATTTTACCTTGCATGAGAACCGGTATGATATTTGACAATGCTTTGAATCAGTCAGCTGCGTTCGAACTGTTTTAAAAACATCTGATCGATAGTAAACAAGTGTAACCTCAAAATCGGTGAGCGATTCATAAATAATTTGTGCTTTATTCGCAAAATAATTATAATTTTATTGAATAATTTTCCTAGAAAAATATTCAGTACAGAACGGTACTCTTATCAAATATACAGTTATTGATAAGTAAGCTTTATCGCTCGGTCGCTAACTATTCCTTTAGCAAATTCTTTCATTTTAAAAGGTAATCACAATTTTTCTCTCTTCTCATGAGATCTATTTGAAAAATTCATCACACAAAAGCCCCCAGGATATTTTAAATAGGTAATTGGGAGACGAGTCGAAACAATGACTATTTGAAAAATCCGATATTGTGATGAATACACTATTTCATCTCCTTACTTCTACGAAAACTCAACACTTAACACTAAAAACAATATATCGTGCACTTTTGGCTACGAAAAATAAATAATTGATTGTTCCTTTCATTGGATACAATCGAAATACAATAATTAATGAGGTCTCTTTGGATCCTTCATTAAAACAACTCCACAACTTCCATTCACGGGTGGCTTATGAGCAGACCCATAATTATAACAAATATACAAGATTTCACATATTACTTCTTAAGATTTGAATAGTATTTGCAACAAATATAGACTTTCATCATTTTTTCATAGTTATTACAGGTTTCGACTCTTTGGTTTGGCTTTTACATAAATTGGGTGAGAGTGTGATTTTACTTCGGTGACTTGACAATCGTCTACCGTTTGACTCGAGCAATTCCTTATTTGCGCTTAGTACGTTGCGTACAAACAGGATTACACTTGAAATGGCTTTCTTGATTTTTATCAATGTTGGTTACAAATATTAAGTCCTTAAGATTATATTTATCAATTTGAATTACAATTCATGATCTTTTGATGCAACAGTAATAAATTTCACATTTAAAGGTAAGAATTTCATTTTCTTTGGAGTTTTTTAGAGATACATTCATATATGACATAGAACATGCGCATTTCGTGCAAATTAACATAAATATATATTTTGGTTGGTTTTTGCTTATGATTTCACATCAAATAATATGTTACATTAATAATTGAATAACGATATTGCTTGAATTCTATTAATATTGACTCTAGGATTTCGTACACATTGGTTGGTGGGACGAAGAAAATTATCGAACAGGCTTTGGTTCTGAATAGATTTTTTCTATCGATTCTGTATTTCGAGGTTAGATTTACACATTTTTTCAAATAAACTTTGTTTATTTTCTTTCCTCCCATTCACTACTAATTTCATGTTATTTCTAATTTATAATTATTTTCCGTGGATGCTATGATTCTTGTTTCTATTTTTCAGTTGTGCAGATGATACCAGGCGATTGTTTCGATGATGACTCTGACACGAGGCGGATGGCTTGATCAGGTTGGTAAAATTCTTAAAGTTGTTTTCAGTTTTATTCCTTGATTTAAAGTTGATTTCAATTTCTTCTTTTGAAGTGGATTGTTGTTTATTAGATGAGTTGAAATTGTTTATTGGTTAGGCTCTTCGGTAGGGTTTTACATTTATTACGTTTTCCCACCAGTGATTGTTGGCGTTCTCGGAATCTTGAATCTTGACGGTGTTGTGCTGTGAAACGTCGGTCACTCGATGCGGTCCTGTGTAAAGATGGAAGAATTTTTTAGTTAACTTGCCTAGGGCATCTGAAGATTTATGTGCTTTTACCAGTACTTCATCTCCGACTTCATATTTGAATTTTCTTTGTAGCCTTGTCATGGTATTTTTTCCTTTGTTTTGCGGATTTGTCTAACCCACGTTGGGCGCCAAAAATCATGTGGAGCTCTATTTTACTCGCCTCACATATGTAGAGAGATTTGCCAAATCATGTAGTGCTATATTTAAATGCCCCACGTTGGGCGCCAAATCATGTGGTGCGTTTTTTAACGGCTTCACACATGTAGGGTGATGTAATGCTGTATTTAAATGCCTCACGTTGGGCCGACAAATCATGTGGAGCTCTTCCTGGGGGAGTCACTCTCACCTCCGAGGATAGGACAACACATGTAGGGTGAATCTTGTACTAAGTCAATGGTGTAGCGGCTATGAATTTGTAATTGCGTGCGTGGACGCTGAGTGAACACCAGACTGATTGACTCACTACAAGACTCAATACAATTGTCGGAATCGCGGGAGGCCTAAACGCTCGCTCACCCTTGATTCCTCTAATGACAAATTGTATAGTGATGAAATTTTTATAAGCAGTGTAGCGATCGCTAAACACTGAAGACGGATACCTTAAAATTATTACCTGTGAAGAATGAGCATACAAAATCATACAGGTCGAGCAAAAATCCCGATGTAGATAATTTACGGGACTGCGTCTCTAATAAGTTCTGAAGGATTAAAATACGGTATTTGAACCAAATATCGTTCAGAATATATTTCGAGATCAGAGTCTTGTCGGGTTTAAGCTCTATTGTAGGAATTTATATGATCTATGGTTGCCACTGCTGTGCAATTGATGTGTTCGCTCCTAAGTCGAGGTAGGTAACAGATAAAAGCTGATATATGAGCAGGTAAGGACAAAGAATAAATATCTTGATCTGACCCCACTCGCTACATCCACTTAGACCTGTTCCAATATCCAGCTTAATTCAATTATTTCAATGATCGTATTCGATCGGTTCTTGATGATATAGAACGTATCAGAAACAATAATTGACAGGCTTAAGAAATAATCGAACTCAGAAAGCGAATTAACAAAACTGAAATATATTACAATAAAATATGTAATCATACAGTGCAGATTCAGGATTTGATTTACAGGTTGATAATAATTTGGCATTAACAGAAGGAGTTAAAAATGTTCTTGTGCTTGCATGATACCATGCGTGATTCAACAGAATTTTACAATTGATAAAATTGAACGGTTTTGAAAAAATAGTGAAAGAATGAATTATAAAATATTTTTTTAAATTGCTCGGGGTCGTGGTTCTGGCAGCGGAGGATAGTTAATCAACTACAAATTCTTATAAATTTAATATGAATAAATTCTAGACTCTTAATTGCTAAAGCGCTTGTCGGCGTGGCCAATAATTTAACGAAGAAAAATTTATGTTTTTCTGCACTGAAATATTTTCGAAGCGTAGATTGGGGCCCCTTATGACTTATAACTCACGTGAAATTCCTTGGTAGTCGTGGTTTTCTTCTTTAGATCAAAAATCGTTTGATCGGCGGCAATCCAGGCTTTGGTTTCAGCACGTGGGGAATTTTAATTTAAATATCTCCTTCACCGAATTAATTAAGGGATAATTACTTTAAGCTTTTAAATTTATCGATTGATGAAAACAGAAATTTATAAATAACAAATAGATTGGCCTAAAATATCGGCTCACAAATAAAACATTTAAAAATCGAACAAGAAATTTTACAAATAGGTCTTTGGTAACTATGAAAGAGATCTACACGGTAAGGATTTCAAAAGGGAAGTGCTCTGTTTTCTCTAAGCTTTTAGGCTAGACCTTGCTTCTCGGAATCTCAATGTAATAATTTGCATAAAAATTTGCCATTGGTAGAACGCTTGTGACGTAAACATGACGTCAGTGGCAAGCAGTAGAATACAATTCCTTTAATTACAATAATGATTCAATTTAGGTAATCCTTAAAACTGCTTAATCTTATAGACATAGTTTCTCTCATACAATGTACACGTGCTAGTGTAACTGATAAGGCAGGGTTGTTGTCTGATAATAGAT
>NW_024088937.1:0-5985 GCF_014356525.2 Nilaparvata lugens | reverse complement strand
CATACAATGTACACGTGCTAGTGTAACTGATAAGGCAGGTTGTTGTCTGATAATAGATTAACGTGTGTTGCTGAGAAAAATTTCAGTTTTTGGTGATGTATTATGCTTTATTATGCCATGCTACAATTTTTCCTAAATCAGTTGGATAGCATTCACACCTATTAACCTAAGGATGTTGTCGGCTCCAATGTAATAGATTCTTGATAAATTATGAATGGATCTATCGCCTATGAATGAGAATACGTCAGAGCAAATGAACTTATAATCTTCAGAGAATTTTGGCAATATACTATACAAATACACAAAGAACAGTATCTACAAGCCTACGCATCTAAAGTCACTACGAGCTAAGTACTTATCCAGTTTTATAGTTGAAAAACAGTGGCTATTGGCTTGTACACAATAACAATATACAGACAAATAGAACACTATAAACTGTTTAAAACTCAATTTAAAACATTAATAAATTCACTTAAACAGAAAAATATTCAGAGAGCACTGATTACAACCACATATAGCCAGCCATAAGTTTCAGAGAGAGGAACAGGAAAAACTAGCTACCAGGACAGAGCAAAGCTTCTTCAGTGTCAATGTTACGGACACCTCACCAAAAAAAAATATAAATTACAAGTTTAGAATTCACATTTTATATTTGTTCTCAATAAAACTTTATTTTGAAACTATTATTTAAATTTTTATATATCATCTCTATTTAAATAATCCATTTATCTATTAATTCTGTCACTCAGCCTCGGGGACACCATGGAACAATGCAACACAATCATTTACGATAAATTCTCAGTCAAAAAGTTGTCCGTAATCGATGACTCTGATATTTACTATAAAGTTTTATAGATCTCGAATTGAAGATTCGATTCCAATCGAGAAAAAATGTAATATTACAAATACCCCCCTCTTGACATTAAAAAATTTTACTGTTTGAAAATTTAAAGAAAAAAATTACATTGACACTAAGGGAAATTTTGAATTGTAAATCGAGAACAGTAACAATTTTTCTTTAAAAACATTACATGTTGTCCTATAATATTGAAAATTATTATAAAAATTCATCATAGCATTTTTATATGTTTCCAAACAATATTTCAAAGTATCAAAATTACTTTTGATTTAGCTTTATAATTAAAGGAAATATCTCAACAGAAAGTTTAATATGTAAAGAATAGTTTTTTGAAATTGCACATAAATTTAATAGATAGAAATATTCAATTTTTTATTGCAAAAAAATTAGTATGTTGAATAAAATATGTATTATTATTATTTTTTTTTTTTTAAGAATTGATGAATTGTTACATTTAATTTTCACTTAAAATTTCAATAAATCAAAAAATGTTCATTTCTTTCACTATTGACACAGTTGATTTTATCGATGCACATTTGGAAAACAGTCCGTTAAGGCACTCAGCATGATTTTCAGTTAAGTGTGACTCCAGTGTGAGACATTAGTGTTGGGCTGATCCGAATATTCGTAGTGTTGGGCTGATCTGGATGCACGTAGTAGGTGTTGGGCTGATACTTGCAGTCGACTGATGCATATCAAACATGATACAGGTGACATCTCAGTTAGCATTGCCTCATGTTGTAGTAGACGGCTGCATACCAAACTCGATACAGGTGACATCTCAATTAGCATTGCCTCATGCTTGTAGTAGACGCTGCATACCAAACTCGATACAGGTGACATCTCAGTTAGCATTACCTCATGCTTGTAGTAGACGGCTGCATACCAAACTCTATACAGAGTCACGTAATTTTTATCATATTTGTAATTATACAATGTACATTTCAGGCTTGAATGACAATGTAATTTGTTTTCGAAAAGAGATAGACGCTGCATACAGGATTAACTTAGGTGAGGATTAATTTAGGTAAGGTTTGGTTTTTTGATATTTTCAGCTTTCAAGGTTTAGAGTTCTGCATACAGGAATAATTTAGGAGAGGATTTTTTGAATCAATTCTTTCATGATACTGTGACTGTTATCTGAATTCAAAGTTGCGAACGTGAACATGGATGGCAATTACCTCCAGGTAATGTAGTAGTGTTGAAGTTTGAGATACAAGGTCAGCAATAAGCATTGGCATTGTCATTGGCGTATGCTTTGGTGTCGGCATTGGCATAAGCGTTGATATTGGCATTGGCATCAGCATTGGCGCAGGCATTGGCATCGGCGCAGGCAGGCATCGCGTAGATATTGGCATTGGCATCAGCACAGCATCGGCGTAGTTATTGGCGTAGATATTGACATCAAGCAGATATTGGCGTAGTTATTGTGTAGATATTAGTGTAGATTTGGCGTAGTTATTGGCATTGGTATTGGTGTAGGCATCAGCGTAGATATTGGTGTAGATATTGGCATAGTTATTAGTGTAGGCATCAGCGTAGATATTGGCGTTGTTATTGGTGTTGACATTGTTGTAGGCATCAGCGTAGATATTGGTGTAGACATCAGCGTAGATAGTGGCGTAGTTATTGGTGTTGTTATTCAATTGATGAGTCACACTAGTTCGAAAATCACCAAATGTTCTTAACACTCTTCATGGCGTTCACTTGTTGCTGATTTCGAGATTCACGTGATAATTATTTCAATGTTAATGTCTGTGCTGTACCTGTTATCTTAAAATGCTTATAACTAAAAAGAAATTTTGATCAGGCTATCAATACAATCTAATACACATGAAATTACTTTTAAGTATATAATCAATATAAAATTGAAATTTGTTAACATCTTATTATACAGTCAGCAATACATAATTGTGAAATATGGAGATATCAATTTAAAATTTCAATAGAAAAAAAAATATTTTCATTTCCATTTATTCACTGTTCAATATTTTATAAAAAGCAATTATTCAATATTATTAATCATCGTTTGTCGGATACTATAGTTTTTTACTTTTCAATGTTCTAAACACAAACTACATTTCATGACAAAACTTACTATCAATCATTAAACAAGAATCATTCAAAACATCAATAATATTTTGCTTCAAAGGCAATCAATATTCATAAGTAATCTGCATCTATGCAATCACATTATTAATCATTATCTTGCATCTGTGGCAATCAACATATTAATCAACACAAAAAATATTATCTCATTACTGCCTCTCTAAGTCATAACCTTCTGGTATTTCTTCTTTAGGCAATAATGGGTTTCCATCTCAAAAACAATCACATACCAGCAAAATGCTAATCAACAAACCCCACTAAAATTCTACATACACTCCAGCATCCATTTCAAACGATAATCAATCATATCAAATTTATAGAACAAACAGTTTTAAAATTTTGAAAAAGACATCAATTACAAAAACTTTAGAGAAATTTTAACCTTTAACTCATTTCAATTAATAATATAACAAGACGTTTTTATTCAATGAAAACATTATTAGTTAACTTCCATTAATACATCACATATATATGGCTACACAATTCATTAATACTTTCAAATTTTAAAGTTTATTTATTATAACAAAAGAATTTATACATAAGAATAGATTTCAGCATGTTCTAAATTGAACCATTTATTTTTTAAATAATTCATAATTTGAAGACTGTATAATAAGTACAAACATTTCAGATTACAATACAGAGACGATCAAGATGAATAATGGGTAAATAAGTTCCCTAAAAAATACAAACAAGAGAAAAATAAAATTGGGTAAATAAATTTCCTAAATAATACAAAGAAGAGAAAGATTAATTAGAGCCTACCTACATGTCAGTACTGAACTTTCATAGGAAGTATATTAATAAAATATACTACTATGGAATTTTGTAATTCCAAGTATGACTCTAATTTGTTATAATTGTGAGCTATCACTCCCACAAAAACAACTGGTGAAGGAAAAATATGTTGACTATTGTGACTGGGTGGAGAGTTCCTAGATGTCTGTAAGGCAATGTGATAGCAGACTCTAGTATCGGACCACAAAAACAAAAGTATGCAAAAGTTTTTTACAAACATTTGATGTTGCAGTCTTAAAGGTTTTATATCGCAACAAGTAGGTCAGATAATCGAGTCCAGCCATATGTGGTTCACGCCCACACCTCTAAAGAATCACACCTACTTGTCTACCAAAAATCCAAGTATTGGACAGCAAAAAAAAAAAAATAAATGCAAAAGGGTTAAAAGCCCAGAAGAAATAACCTATTACATATGGCTTATGGCACAATATGCAATGAAAGATGAGAACATGGGACATAATTTGCTCTGAAAAACCTAATTACCTAATATGATACCTGAAAAATAGACATAATTAAAATATGTAATACATGATGAAAAAATATACCGCAAGCAAACATTATTTACACTACAATGGATAGATTTTAGAAAGTTAAGTTTTATCAACAATTTAAAGATTAGGAAAATAAGCTACTATTTTAACTTCCAAAATTATTTCAGAAAAATACAAATTAAATGACTATGGACAAGATTGGTTAAGATATGCATCATAGAAAATTTTACTGAACATTACCAAAGACAGGAAAGAATCGAAATTTGAAAAGATTAAGGGCCAAGAAAAATAGGCTACAGGAAAGAAAAAAGATACAATTATGGACTCTTACCATACGTAGTATTTACGGTCATTGCTATTCTGAATCCCAGCATGACACAGGATTCCTAATCATTGTGTGCTGGGGAATACCCTTTCATGTGATTCACTGTCATCATCTTGTAATAAGCAACTTTGAATACTAACACATCAATGGTGACTTTGTGTTTTGTTTTCTTCAAGAACTAATTTTATTCATGGGTTTCATTTTTTCACAAAGCCATTTTGCTTACAAAAGTTAGTCATGTTCACTTGAGAATGCTTGCATACACCTTTTCAATTTTCAGTTGAAAGTTGAACTCATCAACTTGATTCAAAGCAAGATTCATTTTGTTGACATTGTTCCTAACCTCTACAGAACCTGTCTCATGTAATCATTCACTTACTTATAGTTTTCCTAACCTTCAATGTAGCAATATTACTTTCATGATAGTTGACTTTCAGTGAAGACAACTCCCTACCTACTTCTTCACTCAATTCTACTATCTCATTAGGGTTGACTTTTTCAACAACAGTAACTAGGCCTACATTGTCAGAAACTTGAACTAATTGATCTTGTATCTCAACACTACTATCATCCTGCTTCAATTTGTTTTCATCTTCATGATTATCACTCAATGTTTCATGTGCATTTTTCAATAGAAGGTTTATACTAACCTGCTCTAGTCTAATGCTAGCAAATTCTTGCTTCATATCATCAAACCTAGCATTTTGATCTTGTTTCAAATTATCAAACTTAGCATTTTGCCTCTCAAACCTTTGTGTTAGGAATGCTTAAGATTTATATCATTTTCAGCTCCTACCATACTTGTTTCATTTGATATTTTTTACTACTTTCTCATGAATTTTACATTTGAAACGTTTTCACTTACAACTACACTATCGTTGAGTCATTGTTTTAGGTTAGGTCTAATCTTGTGATTCTTCATCTAAGTTTTGAATGTTTTCACTGGATAAAAACTTCATTATTTTTATTGTTCTCCATCTTGCTACTGATAAAAATATTTACTCTTAGAACTGAACTTTCTCGAACCGATTTCCCACTCAGCAGCATCTCCCATTCATAATTCATCAAGATATCATCCTACCAATAATTTTTTATAACCAGGGATATATTTTGTATTTTGAGTCCCACACCATGGCGTACCATTTGCCGTGCTACCAATTTTTCCTAAATCAGTTGGATAGCATTTCACACCTATTAACCTAAGGATAGTTGTCGGCTCCATGTAATAGATTCTTGATAATTATGAATGGATCTATCGCCTATGAATGAGAAATCCAGTTTTCAGAGCAAATGAACTTATAATCTTCAGAAGAATTTTGGCAATATACTATACAAATACACAAAGAACAGTATCTTACAAGCCTACGCATCTAAAGTCACTACGAGCTAAGTACTTATCCAGT
>NW_024088935.1:0-5985 GCF_014356525.2 Nilaparvata lugens | reverse complement strand
TGGCAAACCTTCGTCACGCTGCCTGAAAGAAGGTGGTCTGGGTACCGGACGACATCGACGACGCCAGCGCGGCGCAAATCTATATCAACCCGCTCACCTGCTGGGTGCTGCTGACGCAATGGCTGCCGCTCAACGCCGGCGACGTGCTGCTGCTCAACGGCGGCGGCTCCGCCGTTAGCCTGCTGCTGGCACAGATGACGGCGCTGCGTGGCATTCGTCTGGCGGTGGTGGTGCGTAACCTCATCATCGCCCGGCGCTGCTGGCCGCGGCGATATATCCATTAATTTTAAATAAACTTCTTTCATTATGAAAGGTTCTATATAAAATAAATATGAGAAATTATGCTTAACTTGGGTCAAGTTTTGTATGAGCTTAATTTATATAATTTTATTATCTGGTTACTACAATTTATAGACATTATTGATAGAGAATTGATTATATTATAACATTAAAATTTTATAATATCAACTTAAATAGTTAAATACTTTTTAATAAGCTTTAAGAAGCTATAAAACATAAAATTATAAACTTTCTATATAATAAAACTTTGGAAAAGATTTTTCTTGTTTCAACTAGAATCTTCATCTTGTAGAAATAACTATTAACTCAGTTACTAATTTGAATTTAGAAAGTTAATGCAATCACTTATAAGGTAATTAACTAACACATAAAACATTAAATAATGATGAAATAAATTAATAATTTGTATAAAAGCTTTAACAAATATGTTTGTTATAGTAACCCTTAATTATAATATAATATAAACTATACTTTTACAAAACTTAGTACATTTAAATATTAATTGTAAATTATAAGCTTATTACGTATTTTACCATTTAATAAATTTTATTAAAATAGTACCATAGGGCTATTTGAACGAGAAATTGAAACTTAAAACTTAAAATCATTATATCAGAGAGTTATGTCCAGCATGCGTTATCGCTAGTAACTAAAATATATAAAACTAAAAACATAATATGAATTTATCTAAAATACACACAATATTTGCTCTAATAATTCAATTAACATCGATATTTAACTTGGGTTTAATTGCATTCTAATCTACTAATAATTAAAAAATGCAATAAAAGCTCAACAGAAATAAAGTTATATTAGGTCTTTGTATATATGAGTTAGCTTTGTCCATTAGTATGATTATAATAATGAGTTTAGAGTTTAAATTTGGTTATAAATACCTGAATAGATCTATTCCTTGCCATGTAATAGGTGCCACTATAAAATATCTTTAGGTTGGAAGTATTGTAGTTGTATACTCTCATTATATCGATATTTAATGGTATTTTTAAATTTGAAAGAAGCATTAAGTTTTGGTTACTTGTATTAGCGGTACTATCTATACCTTCAATAACTATATTTTCCTATGGAATAGCTATCGGAGATTATAGACCAACGCCTTCATATACCCAGTGTTTGCCTATTTTAGATCGGATAAGTTTTCTGTAACTATGCTTCTTATTACATCTTCCACATATAGTTCCCTTGTTTGACAACTTCATTTGCTACTTTGCTGTTGGCTGGAAGTGCAACAAGCAGCTCAATATAATGAAATGCGAAGCAAATATCAATCAAGAAAGAAGGGCTCAAGCTAATTAGTCAGCAAAAGATTAAGCTATACATACAACTTGCACTAGTATTTTTTTTATAATATTTATTTATGCTCTCCTATATTACAATGATTCTAAAGTTTGCAATAGGATATAAGCGTACACCTTGATAGATGGATTGATACTATCAATGGCAAATTTTTCAATTGGTTTAAACCATAATAACTGTATTCTTCCAACCTGAAGTGAACAACGAATTCCTATTCCTACTAGTCAAAACTAAGCTAAGTTTAAAACTTCTTAAAAATTTATTTAGACTCTAATAAAAAACTGAATTTCACCACGTTTCCTTAAGTATGTCATGAGATCTCCTAATAGACGATAAAAGTTAAAAAATTTTACTTCCAAATAAATTATATATTAAATATATAATCCCATAACATATATAAAAAATTATAATTTTAATAAATCCGATATTTTTAGTGCAAAACTGGACTATTATATCAACCTCTTTAACTAGTAGTTATAGACGTTAATTGCTATGTTATATTAAAATAAAAGCTGAACAAAATTTGTGCAATTATGGTGAAATTAACCTAAAAACATGAATATAATACATACATAGTTGTATAGAAAAATGTCTAATTTATGAAATTTTCCACTTAAAGAGGTATTAAAACTTATTAAGTGATTTTATATTTAATCGATTTTAAATATTTATATATGAACTAAAAAATTTTTTCCTAACCTTCAAGCTCGTCAAAAATTATATTATATATAAAGATACAACTAGGTCGAACTACTGTAGTAAAAATTAAATATTTTACTTCTAATTCTGCTAATAAACTTTAAATAGCAGTTAACTTTCCAAAAAAACAGCTGATAGAAAATTAATGAAACTAAAATACTGAGAGTTATTGTTTTATAGTATTCCTATATCCAAAATCTGAATTATATAGATAATTCAATATTGGCAAATAGTTTTAATGGATACATTATGATTATGAACTTAGAAATAGGATATACTTTTAGCTATTATCTTACACCCATTATAAAACCTTTCTTTATTTACAGTATTCGAATTGCTTTAAGCACTGCATCTGCCAAAACTATATTAATACTAGACATGGCATTAATGCTACTGTATAATTTAGTATTGATATAATAGCCAAATAATATAAAAGGGTAAATTTTGACAGTTTATATTAAATATACAAAATATTTCAACAAGGCTATTTTAAAAATTCCCTATATTCGCTTGATAAATTTCCTGAACGAATAAGATAAATATAATAAAAATAGATATAATAGGCAGAATTATAACGAAAATTTGATTTATAACCTATTATCAGCACTATCTGAAGCACGGAATACCAGAGCTGGCCTGATTATAACACGTAAAAGTAAAGCATAAAAAATCAAATCCACATAAATTATAGTACTTAATAATAATTCCTGGATAGCTATATGATATTTCTAAAAATAATGGTCCTAAACTGGAGGTTTTCTATTACACTTTTATATACTGACTTAATTACTATCAAAGTGATATTTAATTTTAATAAATCTTATAACAAATGTTATCTTTAAGATATTCATAATTCTCTTTACTATACTGCTGTAATATTTTAAATATTTTAAACCTTTTTTCTAGTCGTTTATTTGATACTATTTAAGTTTTTTCTGTTTTAATTAAGTGATTTGGTTTTAAAATGTTTAAAAGTTGACGAGTGATTGGCTAGTTAGTAGCTTAGGCGTTTTATTTTGCAAAACTTTATTATTTATTTAAAAATATTGCAGTTCTAGAACATTATAAAACTGATAATTCGAGGAATTTATGTATTATTGATATCTTTATGTCATAAAATTTTAGAAAGTTTAAACTGAAATTTCAATTAAACGTGGAATTTAACCGTATTCAGTTATAACTTACAATTACTACATGAAAAAATTGTAAAATAATTTATAAAGTAAATACTTAAAATATATATATTTAATATTATAATCAGTTTCTATATAGTAATCTATTATTACATTTAAAGATTAGATCACAAAATCAGCTTTAATTTTTCATTCATATATAGCACTGTTAAGCAGTTCACTATTACTCTCATTGCCGAGAGCATTGTTGCTGTACATTCCATTGACCAAGTTCTTCTAGTTCCAGTTGACCACTCATATATCCAAATGTATATTTACCTGAATATGACTATATAAGGTATTAGAAAGAGCAAGATTTTACTATTATAATTCTACATTCTTCGTAAACTTTAGCCTTTGACACATTGCACTCAAGCTGCTTTAAGCATCTTTTACTGCAGAACACAATTAGAATTAAGTAAAAGCAACTGTTAAAGAATATGTTAATATTGTGCAAACTATTAAAGTATAATAAAATGGCTTAGAGTCGCTATTAAGCTTAAATATGCAAAAAACTTGGATAGGGCTAACAGTAGCATTTCCAATAATTGATTGATAATGGCTTGAGTAAATAAGATCAAATAGAGAAAAATGAGCCAGAATAGCCAGAAATGTAGAGAAAAACTAATATTGAATGCAATTAACAACATTCTCTCTAAACTTAACACACTTAGAGCATATCCTGAATATAATAAAATTATGGAGTTTAAACTAACGTCAATGCACACCAATTATAGTATAATTTAAGTATATTACCATTATAATTGGAGAATATACCTCTAAATAATAGACCAAACTAGCAGCAAATCAATAATAACTGCAATTAAAGTTAATACGGCATCGTTATGAACTTTCTTGGTAATATATTTAATAGTAAAGCCAAAATATGAGATTGAAAAATAATTAAAAACGGATATTACAATGAAAGTATCCTTAATACATCTAAATAACTTTCTTGACTTGTTTCCATCATCTTGGAAAAAGAGTAGTTAAGAGGAACTTTCATTACTACTGATTATATTAAATACCATCTATGCTCAGTTTCATTTTGAATACTGTTTTTGAATATCAGCCAATAAAAGTTGTGTATCTGTTTTTAAAAACTATACATTGTTTAATACATGTTTTAATCCTTTTTAAATTAAATATCAGTAATTTATTTTTATTATATATGAATATTCATATAGTCGTATAACTGAAGAATTTCCCAAAAACGGCTTTTTTATTAATCAATTCCACATAATATTGTAAAAAAAAATTGAATTAGTAAAATTTATATTTAATTAGTATATATATAACTAAAATATTTCATATTAATACCTTTATACCTATAAATAAAAACCTTATAATATATAGCTTAAATTATATAAGTTAATAATAAAATACAGTATTTAATTTGATTTTCTATATAATATCCTAAGTATGAGCAGGCTAATTTATGATATTGAAACATAAAAACTTGCAGATTTGCAATTTAACGCCAAAATTTCTACTATTATATAATAGAATTGCGGTAGTTTAAAGGTTATACTTTAATATTCAATATCAGTTAATATATTTTTAACATTAATCTTAAATGACTATATAGAGAAATTTTGAACTTTTTGAACTTTTAGTTATTCGTGTCGATTTAAATAATTTTTTAATAAAAGTTTCGCATTTATTCTATGTTTCAAAATGAATTAAAAAATAATATATTTTTCATCTTTTATTTCATAAAGATATCAAACCAAATCAAATCAAAAATTTAAAATTATATTATGTTATTTTAATATATATGTAAATATGAGTATTATTAATTTTATATCTATACCAAGAAATTATATCACATAACTATATTGCTCTAAGTCAATCTTATTGTACCAACTAAAACTTCTAAATACTCTGAAATCTGAAATTTTATTGCTTAATATGGTATTTCTATTTTGTCAAACTTATATTGTTAGTATCATATAAATCACTAAAAAATCAAGCCACAATACCACAGTTTAATATAAATATTTTACATTATGATAAAAATTTAATATAAGTAAGGTTTGCAATATACCATTCTATACTATAGTTATTTAGCATAAATGCATAATGATTTTATTATATTGACAATTTACAAGCTAAAATTCTAAAATTTTGACTAAATTTTTTGACTAAATTATTTGATTCATTATCTAATAATATTAATTTTCTAAATGTTGTAAGGGTCTGGAATCCCGCTTACACTCTTAACATACCTAAACCTATAAGCAAAGGCTATAAGAACACCCATATGATGACGTAAAGACTTGTGCCCAGACAAATGTAAGACACAAGATGGAAATACACAACACCGAGCACCACGTTAGCAACTATAAAAATCCAGTTGCAACAGCAACAACTCGGAATATCCAACCTGTCAACATTAACACACACATTCAATTGCCACTTTTATCAATAAAGTCCCCTATAAACCCCACATATTGAATAATTGACTAACGTACACTTCCCGCTTGACTTATCCAATAAG
>NW_024088934.1:0-6012 GCF_014356525.2 Nilaparvata lugens | reverse complement strand
CCCACATATTGAATAATTGACTAACGTACACTTCCCGCTTGACTTATCCAATAAGCATCTCTTAATTAATGGTGACAGAGTCGTAGAATTTTGCTTCCGTCATCAATTTCTTGAAAGACTGTTTTTCATACACAGGAAGCTAGTCCATTGAGTCGATTTGATGGTTGAATTCCTAGTGTTTTTTTATGCCTTAAGAGCCGAAAAGGTGCGTTCGGCAGAAGCACTTTGTAGCTGGGATAGGAGACACTAGATGAATTAGTCTGCTTTTTTCAATAAAAAAAGGTAAATTCGTATGGCTTTTGTTGGGGGGAGTCCCTTGCGGGAAGGTCCCACCGCCTGAATATATAATTTAAGCCGTCAATGGGCCTTATGACTGTCATACTTCAGCCGGGACCGACAGTTTAACGTGCCCATCCGATAACACGGGAGTGATCTGGTTAAAAAACTTTTGGTTATGAGAGGGATTGAACCCGGGATCTCTGTGCTGCTACGCAAGCACTCTATCCACTAGACCACGGATCACTCCTGAATGAATGTCCCTGTTAAATAATTGTCCACTAAATAGTCATTCAATTTAGAAATGCAGTTAATGAAGGAAGAAGAGGAGTAGATCACGACAACTCAGCCTCCAGACTATTTACATTGAAATATTGTCCGTGTCCGTATGGAGACTTCATTAGGTCTTGCAGAAAGTAGAAACATTGTCGGCAAGTCAATCGATTGGATCAAATATCGATTATTTCGTTTCGATAATCCATGTGGTTGAGGAGCTACTTACGAAGGACCTTATTCAATCATTCATATACGAGTAGTTCCTTCCGCGTCCACTTAGCATGCAGCGCAGCGCTAGTGTCAAATTGTAGGAATAGATTAGACTTCCTACAACGCTACAAGCCTTCTTATGTTGCAAAACCTACTGCTCCGATCTTTCAATTCCGTATTTTCTATAATATTTTGATACGTATTCGCATGCTCCTATAACCTATAGATACACTATGAAGACATTATTATTATTCTGTATCAAAGTGTAGGAACTTCCTCACTTCCTACATGAAGGAATCGCCCTAGTACTACAGTACTAACTCAGCTCAGACAGAAATCGTCATTTGCGTATACAAGCGCTTTCTACCGGTATAAGTGATACTACACATAAGGCGAAACAATAGTCGGTAAGAATGTTCCCTCTGATCTCTTCTCTGTGGCTACTCTTCTCTACTCTACACTACGCTTTTCTGTGTGTTTCTAACACAAAGAAGAAGAGATCAGAGGGAACATTCTTACCGACTATTGTTTCGCCTAATGTGCAGTATCACTTATACCGGTAGAAAGCGCTTGTATACGCAAATGACGATTTCTGTCTGAGCTGGATTAGTGCTGTTGTAGGGGGACGTAGTGGGGAGTCATTGGCATCCTACACTTCCCTCTCCAACAAACCAGTTCACACCACTCTCTTCCCCCAGCAAAACAACTGCTGACAGCATTTGTGGCTTGAGGCATGCATGCCATTGTTTTGCTAATAATACATAGACTAGACATTCATTTTTCTTATTCTAATCACTTGCTACTCTCAACTCTCCAGATCGCATGAACGCTGCATCTCCAGTGACAAAGAGGATTAATTTTAATTTCTAATCAACAAGAACTAGAAAACAATAAGTGAATGAGTGGCCAGATAAACTATTGTCCATTATAAAAATGTAATATAATCCAAACTTTATTACATTATGTACTTCAATTCAATAATTGAAAAAATTTAAATCAATCTAATTTAATCTACAATATTGCGATTTTGAACTTAAAAATTGAGAAAGAGCATGGAATAATTTTAATCATGACATGTTCTTGAGGTGCTGTGCAATGCAGCATTATATTTCTCTATTGAAATTGATGTCAAAACTGCTCATTAACAATAATATTGTTTCAGTTATACTTTTTTTCATTGAATAGCCAAAGATTGTTAACCTTAATAATATTATTTCAGTTGCTTTTTGTTTTCATTGAATAGCCAATGGTTGTCAACCTTTTTCATGGACTTCACCCATAGTGGAAAGTTCTAATTTTGCATATGAACTAAATGCTGTTAGGCTAGCCGTCTAGCGGGAGATTGGGGAAGAGGGAGTAATTTGAAAATTCAATGAATTTTTCTCATTATAAACTATAAGAGCCACTATCTTCTTAGCATTCAGTAAAATAACATCCAGTTTCATTGTATATTATAAGGAGGAAATTGATTGATACTCTTTAAAAATTTTACCTACCCCTGTTTTATGTATGTGTATTTTTGTCGTAAATGAATTTTTCTTTGCTTGATATAATACAAAATTATAAGTAGAGCAATAAAGAGCAAAACTAAAATCGTAAATTGATTTTGAAATAATCTTCATGACCTTTTAGAAGAAACTTTGTGGCTGAATCTGCTAATCAATTCCGACCATGTTGATAAACTTGAAACGCAAAAAATGCTGTTGATTTTATCATTTTTATTCATAGTTCACTTGGACGCACGGTACAATTCAATCACTTGAAAATATCAAGAGATTCAAGATATTCTCCTCATATTCACGATCTCGGTAGTTCTAAGATGGAAAACAGAAGTTGAAGATAAATATTTATGGTAACTGAGCTCATATAGGATACAATTTAGAACCAATCATGAGTTTCTATGATGTATGATCCTCGTTTAAGAGACTCTTGATTAACAGTGGAATTGCGAAAAAATGGTAAAACTTCAATCGTCACTTTTTCAAACGGTTGTAACTTTCTAATGGTATTGAAATCGAAAGTATTGTTGATTGGAGTGAGAAGAGGAGGAAATTCCTCACATCCTTGACTAGATTTTGATTTTATATCTGAATTATTTCATAAGATATGCAGCATTGAATAAATAAATTGTCATTATTTGTGTAGGGACTATGGGTTGAAGTACAGTGTACACTCAACAAAAAATTTCCCATTTCTCTTAGGAACTTGACTCATGATATATGATTTCCAACTACCTTGACAAGCCGCAAAGAAAGAGCGTACGGGAAGATCCGAACATTGTATCAAAAGTTATGAATGAAATTTCGATCCTTGAGGTGTCCTGAAAATCTTTGAGATAGAGCGTTCTACTACCTGTTCTCAGATTGTAGAGCACAAAATTACGCCTAGTAGGATGTTGAATTATACATTTTTGAATTGCGACAATCGGAAGATATTGTTGATTAAATACTATAAGATTAATCAAAATTGATTTTTCCATGAAATTCTACTCGTTTTGGAAAAACTGTAGGATAGAACTGATTGAAGTTAGAGAGGTCTGAATGATTTCATTTTATTTTGAATTTTATATACAGTAAAAAAGGAAAGAGAGGATTTTTTTTGTCCAATGACTGGATTTGATTGTATTTGATTCTGATTTTGACTGGATTTGATTCAGAACTGGAGACTGAACCAGACATATTAGGTATTTGGGCCACTCTGTACAAGGAAATTTTGCATGCGAAAATTGGTTCTGGTCTTCTCTTATGCATACAAACCCTAAAAAATCAGAACTACAATGAATATAAAATATTGCCTCTTTTTCATGCCTAAATTGACTGGACTAATTATAATGTTAATAGCAAGAACCCGTGCTTCGCAAGGATCTATTTTAAAACTTGACAAAATGAAAACTTGACGTAATGAAATTTTGAAGAATTGAGAATAGGCCTATAACCATCCTTGGTTATTAAGAATCTATAAGCAAAATTTCAAGTTAATTAGTCCAGTAGTTCAGACGTGATGATGCGTCAAACATAATTTTCCTATCCCGTACGTGCACATATCTTTACTTCATATAATTATTATAGATATAGTTAACGACTGCAAGAGATAGGACTGTGGAACAGAATAGTGGTGAAACTATGATAGCGCCAGAAGTGTCTCAAACACAATAGTAGGTGCTACATGAACTTTTTGAAAGTGATTTGAAAAATGTTAAAACAAAAAACTGAATCCTTTATATTTCTACCTTCATTTAGAGAGGCTTTTGTTTGAGCCGAATGGGAAATCTATTTATAAAAAAATGAATGTCTGTTTGTGTGTTTGTTTGTATGTTTGTTTGTTCCCTGTAAACTTGAAAACTACTTGACATAACGGCATGAAACTTTGGGAATATGTTGTGGGATGGTTTCTGAACAGAAATTTTAATAGGGGGGCTAATAATAATTATTTATTAATCCATTTTACAGACATATATGTTATCGAAATTTTCGGCCGAGCGGCTACTGAAGAACGATCATGATTCAAGATCATATTGTGATAATATGATTCAGCATCTAAAGTTACCAGCTGTAATAAACATATCACCCTGTGATGAATTATTGTGTACTGGTATTAAAACGGTAGTTTGGAGTTGAAGTGTAGTTGATTGGTACCATCAGCTGTTGATAATGGTTCCTTAGAAGACCTATACAAATAATTATCACTCCCCTATCATTGAGAACTGGAAAAGGTTGAAAAAAATTATTACTTAATGAAAGAGAGTATATATATATATAATATATATATATATATAATAATATATATATATATATATATATATATATGGTATAGTATATATGTATAGTATTCATATTGCATTCATTAATTACTGAAGAATGAAATAATAATTTACAATTTTTTGAATTTAGGTTAGCTTATATTCATCCTAAAATGGAAAGAATATGGAATTCTGTGTGATTCATCGTACATCGCATATTTCCTGGACCATATCGACAATCTACAGCTATGAAAACATTGAATATTTTTTTTGAAACACTGATATAACCTTTTTTTTAATTGAAAACTTTACTGATAGATATTACTACCAATTGATTGAGAAGAATAATATGTTTTTGGAATAATGAATGCTGAATGAAAGCACATAGGAAGTCCCTATTGAGATGAACATGTTGATTGTCAGATAAATTCCATGATTCACCAAAAAAGTCAAGTGTAACATGATATACATTGGCGGTGCGAAGTTCGCTGGGTAAGCTAGTTGTAAATTAAGCTTTATATAATAGATAACGCTGAAAAAGACAGGCTCAATCACCAGGAATACTATAAATCTGTAGAACGTTTACCATGTAAAACACGTGGTAAGTTCGTGCTCTCAATCAACGCAAAATCAATTCGATCAGCTAATAGATGAAATTGTTTTAAGCTTTCCAATGATTACAACATATTATGTTAGAATATCATGTGTCAATTATCTCAGTTCCATATGGAGTTCACCTTACCATAAGCTTACTTAATAGGATCCTTTTTACTTTCTTGCCCTACTACCATAGGTAAGGAAAGTATTGCTTTCCAAAAAAAAATTAAGGTACCCCAATTTCAAGTTTTCTATACGTTTCAAGGTCCCCTGAGAACAAAAACATGATTTTTGGGTATTGGTCTGTGTGTGTGTGTATGTGTCTGTGTGTGTGTATGTCTGTGAACACGATAACTCCATTCCTAATTAACCGATTGTCTTGAAATTTTAAACTTAAGGTCCTTATACCATGAGGACCCGACAATAAGAAATTCAATAAAATTCAATTCAAGATGGCGGAAAAAATGGCGGATAATTACTAAAAAACCATGTTTTCCACGTTTTTCTCGAAAATGGCTCTAACGATTTTCTTCAATTTATACCATGGATAGCTATTCATAAGCCCTATCAACTGGCATGAGTCTCATTTCTGGGAAATTTCAGGAGCTCCGTAATATTCTTGAGGAAAAATGGCGGATAATGACTGAAAAGCCATGTTTTTCACGGTTTTCTCGAAAACGGCACCAACGATTTTCTTCAATTTATACCATAGATAGCTATTTATAAGCCCTATCAACTGACATGAGTCTATTTATGAGAAAATTGCAGGAGCTCGTAATATTCTTGAGAAAAATGACAGTTACTAAAAAACCATGTTTTTTCACGATTTTCTCAAAAACGGCTCTAACGAATTTTTTCAAATCCATACCTGTATAGTTATTTATTAGCTCTATCAACTGACATGAGTCTTTTTC
>NW_024088933.1:0-6004 GCF_014356525.2 Nilaparvata lugens | reverse complement strand
TTTTTTCAAATCCATACCTGTATAGTTATTTATTAGCTCTATCAACTGACATGAGTCTTTTTCTGGGGGTACTAATGCATATAACGGTCATTTGCAAATTAGGAATAACGAAATCATGATGACAATGAAATGTGACGTTTTACGATTGCGGAATGAGCTGTGATTCATGAATACAATGGGTCATACGTGTGGAGCTAACAATTGGCCTTTGGGTAATATGTAATGCAGTTTTTGTAAAAAAACATTTGAGCCCAAATTAACCAAAATGGAAACTGGGTTTGAGCGGCAATTGGTTCTGAGTCAGATGATTTTGAATTGGTTTTGTGTTATATTATTTTTGTTCATTTTTTTAGAATCAACTGACCCTCAAACCAATTCTCGTTTTGGTGAATTCGGTCCTTAGTCAACTACTGATAATAGTAATATTGAAAATGACCGTAACAGCCAATTTTGAACGTATTTGGTGCAGGGTCCTTAAGTACACGAGAATCTTAAAATAGAGTCTACAGATTAAATAACTGTATGAATAAGTGGTGTGCGGCGGCACCTTGTGGCAGAATAGAGAATTATTTACTTGAATCGGAGTTTAAAAATGTATATCCAATAACAGCTGCCATCCAATGGCAGAATTGACAGTTGAGCTGCGTTTAAATCAAAGATATTAGCAAAATGTTAATAACTTAATCCTATTTATAGATTAATAACTTAATCCTTATAGATTCTATTAGACTGAACGGAACTTGCAAACACATAATGTTCATCATGTTCGTATGATAAGTTATGTCAATCTAATAGAATCTATAAGGATCAACTAACTTTATTAACATTTAGTTCATAATTTTGGTGTAAACGAAGCTTTACTGTACATGTAATTCGAATATTGGCAACCCTTCTGGTTGAAGAGAGAAGAAAAGAAGAAGAAGAAGAAAGAAGAAGAAGAAGAAGAAGAAGAAGAAGAGAAGAAGAAGAAGAAGAAGAAGAAGAACAGAAGAAGAAATAAGAAGAAGAAGAAGAGAAGAAGAAGAAGAGAGAAGAAGAAGAAGAAGAAGAAGAAGAAGAAGAAGAAGAAGAAGAAGAGAGAGAAGAAGAAGAGAAGAAGAAGAAGAAGACAGAAGAAGAAAGAAGAAGAAGAAGAAGAGAGAAGAAGAAGAGAAGAAGAAAGAAGAAGAGAAGAGAAGAAGAAGAAGAAGAAAGAAGAAGAAAAGAAGAAAGAAGAAGAAGAAGAAGAAGAAGAGAAGAAGAAGAGAGAAGAAGAAGAAGAAGAAGAAGAAGAAGAGAAGAAAGAGAAGAAGAAGAAGAAGAAGAAGAAGAAGAAGAAGAAGAAGAAGAAGAAGAAAGAAAAAAAAGAAAAATACTATGAAAAAAGGGGGAGGAAAAGAATGTTGGAGAATCTGTCTGCTTCATCCTCTTCCCTGAATATTGAATTGTTTGAATCATCAGATAAAATATAAAATAAACTTCACCATTGATGACTGGATGTATTGTATCGATCTTCCGCGAATCATTATGAAATGACTTGAAGGCTTTCGAATAATTTTGTGATTATTGTAGCTCAATTATTATCAAATCCATAATGAGGTGAAAAGTATTCTTCCTAAATATTTTATTTTTTGAAACGACAGATAAATAAAAATATAAACTTCACGGTTGATGACTGGATGTATTGTAACGATCTTCCGCGAATAATTATGAAATGACTTGAGACTTTTAAATGATTTTGAGATTTATTGTAGGCTTCAACCATAATGAGGTGAAAATGATTCGACGGTGTGAGCGAACCGTTAATTTTCTCCACTACTGGGAAGTCAATCGGACATGACTTCTAATCAGCAACATGATCAAGTCTAATAAAAGTCGAAGCCCTGACCTTCCGCCATAATGCTTTCACTTGCAACTAGGTCGACTGTTCAGATTTATTAGTCGGCTAAGTTGTAAATATCACTTGACTTGGCTATTATTCAGAAGGCGGAAAATAGTCTAACACCTTCATGCTTCCTTATCGTGACTCAGCAGACATGTTTCAGGAATCACCTTGAAAAGTAGTAAGGCTGACCTACAAAATGTTAGCCTGTATCGAATATTAATTCGACAAACATAATTATGAGAACATGATGATCAGAGAGGAGTATATTCATTACGAGATTGATATTTTTAGAATCTATGTGCAAAATTTGGAGATCCAAGTCATTCCCGTTTTCACTTCCTTGCCCTTACCATAGGTGAGGAAAGTATTGCTTTCCAAAAACAATTAAGTACCCCAATTTCTAAATTTCTATACGTTTCAAGGTCCCCTGGGTCCAAAAAGGTGGTTTTTGGGTGGTATTGTCGGTGGGTGTGTGTGTGTGTGTGTGTGTGTGGGTGTGTGTGTATGAGTGTATGTGCGTCTGTGTACACGATATCTCATCTCCCAATTAACGGAATGACTTGAAATTTGGAACGTAAGGTCCTTACAATATAAGGATCCGACATGAACAATTTCGATCAAATGCGATTCAAGATGGCGGCAAAAATGGCGAAAATGTTGTCAAAAACAGGGGTTTTCGCAATTTTCTCGAAAACGGCTCCAACGATTTTGGTTAGAGTTATACCTAAAATAGTCATCGATAAGCTCTATCAACTGCCATAAGTCCCATATCTGTAAAAATTTCAGGAGCTCCGCCCCATCTATGCAAAGTTTGATTTTATATTCCCAATTATCAGGCTTCAGATACAATTAAAACAAAAAATTTCGTGTGGAAAGATTGAGCATGAAAATCTCTACGATTAATGGTCAGTAACATTTTCACCTAAAACTGAAAATAAGCTCGAAGTTCGAGAAAATAAGATATTAAATTGCAAACTGTTGGCAACTGTTAATTCTATTAGTTCATTCACTATGAAGAGATAGCAGACCTCATGTGTGTCTGCAGCGTTATTGTCCTGTCACCAGCTGTCTCATATCTTTGAATAGTAGACTTGAGATGCGCGGGAACACTAGCGTCAGTTGATCAATTTTCATAACGGCAAGGAAAGTTTTGTGAGTGCGCCACACCAGATTTTTTAGAATTTATGTGCAAAATTTGGAGATCTAAATCATTCCCGTTTTTCCGGTATGCAATCCACAAGTTGACATGTTTTGATGCGAACAAACACAACCCTACTCTCTCTTATTATATAGATGACAAACTTATCCAAGTCAGAGCTGTGAAATGTCAGGGGGAAAGTCCATTGATTAGAAGGGTCAACCCATGTTATCTTTCCAACATAAGTCTTAAGAAGTGTTCGTTTTCGAAGTGCATGCTCTCACTACAATGATTAATTGACTTTGAGAACTAGATTCTGATTATGAGTAGCTATCCGCGACCATATATTAACCATTTTGAAGGAAGATTTTTATCACGAAATGGTATACAAAAAAATCTGGTGTGGCGCACTCACACAACTTTCCTTGCCGTTATGAAAATTGGTCACTAACGCTAGTGTCCCCGCGCATCTCAAGTCTACTATTCTAAGATCTGAGCCAGCTGGTGGACAGGACATAGCGCTGCAGACACACGAAGTCTGCTATCTCTTCATAGTGAATGATTTAATAGAATCAACAGTTTGAAATTGAATAATATTTTTCTCGAATTTCGAGCTAATTTTAAATTTTAGGTGAAAATGTAACGAACATTAACTGTAGAGATTCTCATGCTCAATCTTTTCCACTCAAAATTTTTCGTTTAAATTGTATCTGAAGCTGATTATTGGGAATCAAAATCAAACTTTGCATAGATGGGGCGGAGCTCCTGAAATTTTTACAGATATGGGACTTGTGGCAGTGATAGAGATTATCGCCGATGACTATTTTAGGTATAACTCTAACCAAAAATCGTTGGAGCCGTTTTCGAGAAAATTGCGAAAACCCCTGTTTTTGACAACATTTTCGCCATTTGCCGCCATCTTGAATCGCATTTGATCGAAATTGTTCGTGTCGGATTATGTGTAAGGACATTACGTTCCAAATTTCAAGTCATTCCGTTAAATGGGAGATGAGTTTCGTGTACACAGACGCACATACACTCATACACACACACACACACACACACACACACACCACACACACACACCACACACACAACACACACACACACACACACACACACAACACACACCACACACACACAACACACCCACACACACAAACACACACACACACCTTGAAACGTATAGAAATTTAGAAATTGGGGGTACCTTAATTTTTTTGGAAAGCAATACTTTCCTTACCTATGTAATAGGGCAAGGAAAGTACAAAGTGTTGAAAAGTACTAAAAACTAAGGCTTTCATACTATGCTGTGAAATAATCATCATTTCATCATTGCACTTCAACACATCATAAAAAATATCATAAAATAATGATGTCGAATTTAATAGGTGTGCACCAATGCAATATTATTATTGATCATTTGACAAGTGAAATGTGAGCATCATAGCGTATCTCAAGTTTTACTGATTATTTTTTAACTTGCCGGTTTGTAGTCATTACACAATCTTAATCAATTTAATAGAGACATTAAGATTCTCTCAAAATATTTTACGAAAAAAGTATTGAAGTAGGCCTAGATTACACGATGGCTTTCACGCTATGCTATAAGAGAGTGGTTCTTCAATACAACTGAACAAGGCTAGAAAATGTTGATAACGTGAAAGACATTAAATGAATGGTCATTGACTCGGTTATAACGCAATAATAGTGGTGATAATAATAGGCTACTAATTCTGCATCTTCACGAATAAATGAGGTTATCTCCAAGCTGATTTAGAAAGTGATATGAGTACAGAATTAAGTCTAATTCAAAAAGTTGATGAGATTTAAATAGTTTATGTTGAATAATTAAAAGTTTCATGTTGAGCAAAGTAAAGAATTCATTGTGAGTATTAGCATAGAGAAACAATAGCGTACGTAGATATCCATTCTATAGGCGTTTATGTCGCAAACTTTTACTGTTATCTCAAGCTGATTACTGTCGATTATTGTCAATTTTTACTGTTTTGACGGGTAAAGTGTATGACACGGCAATATGAGAGACTACTAGCGTCATAAAGCTTCACGGAAAGAAATACGTGGACTATCGGCTGAATAACAGTAGAAGTTGCGACATAACGCCCTGTAGCATGGGATATCTACGTATGCTATTGTCTCTATGGTATTAGTTAAGTGCTTCATAGCCGATAGTTCAATATCAGGATCAGTACTTCTCCTAGATAAATGAGTATTATAAAAAAAAAATAGAATAGGATTAGTATTCCGAAAATAAAACTTTGTATTTTTAAGAATTTATTGCAAAAAAATAAGCTCAAATCAAGGGAAATTTTCTATAGAAGCACTTGAACTTTAATATTATGTCACAGGAGATAAAAGATACTATTTGTACTCACCGCACGCTAACACAGAGATGATAATGCTAAAGATCGCCAGAAGATCTGTAATGTTCCTGTAGGTCCCAGCTCTTTCAAGTTTTCTCCAGGATCTGAAATGATAAGATAACAGAACATTTAATTATCTCTTTTTTGAAAATGGAAGTGGAGTGATATTGAATCATCAATTAACCAATTCAATAATTTGTTGAATCATTCATCAACTCATTTATTCTTTCATTGATTCATTGAATTATTCATAGCTAGATTTAGAAACTTAGTCAACTTTGAGCAGTGAAAGATTGAAGGCATGTTGAGTTCTACCTGTAACCGCATGCGATGATAAGTTTCGACAATAATCCCAGAATTACTCACGAGAAAATAATTTTTAAACGCAGGCTGAGAATAGTTTAGTGATTTCTCTTAGGATTACTCTCAAATATGTAGATTTTTCTCTGAAATGAGTACATCGAATCAAATCTTGACAATGTTCCAGAATACTCACGAAAATATAATTTTCGCACAAGCTGAGAGTAGGTTTAGTGATTTTGCCTCAGGATTACTCTCAGATATTATGGAGATTTTCTCTGAATTAAGTACATCAAATCAAATTTGACAATGTTCCCA
>NW_024088932.1:0-5897 GCF_014356525.2 Nilaparvata lugens | reverse complement strand
ATAAATTCATATTTTTTATGTATTTTCCCCCCCGTTATCCAGCTATTATCTATTGTTGGACTACTTTTTATGAATTTGATGATTAGTTTATCAAAACTTGAACCGCCAAAACATGCAGAAAAGATAATCAAGAATTTTCAGAATTGATTCAAATTTGGAGATCTATTCCTGTGTACATCAAGTGAAATTCATTCAAGAGCTGATTCAATTGAGCATTGAATGATTGGTTAACCTCATAAAATTGTTTGGCCCGGTTGCAAAAAATCTGGTTAAATTTCAACCGTGATTCTCACGAGAACCAATCAGAGAGGGCCTTTTTTATTAAGGCGGCTTCTCTGATTGGTTCTCATGGAGTTAATCATGATTAATATTTAACCGGCTTTTGTGCAACTGGCACTTCAGGTGATAGAAAGAAATCCGATTACTCATTGTCTTGAAATAACTCTAATAAATGGTTCTTTTCTGAGATACATGACGGATTCTAGAGTTTTTCTTCAACAAATAAAGCCTAATGATCTATTTAAGGTTAGAAAAATTCCAATTGACCGAACGTAGTGAGGTCTATGTTCCAACTCGATTTGCTTTTGTCTGTCTGTATTAACGCGATTACGGCCAAACGCGTTGATAGAATTCGATGTGATTTGGCAGGAATATTCCTTTTTCAAATGTGCGTTGATGTATACACAAGGTTTTCTGAAATTTTGAATTTTAAGGTTAGATGAAAAGAAGAGGAATTCCCCCATGCTCCGATGTCACATAATCATCCACTAATAAGAAGGAATAATGAGACTATAGAATTATTCATAATCAATCAGCTGACAAGTGGATTATATATGCACAAGGGATTATTATATGCACATAGCATGCATTACACAGACGTCTGGAGAAGCCGGTGAACAGGTGACAACAGATACTTGTGGATGAGAATACTGCGTGAGGTCTACTGTTCACAGAACTACTAGTAAGTGTATTAAGTGAGTATGAAACAACACAAAAATGAGTGTACTTACCAAACACAAGTAAGAAGTAAGAAGTGACATAAGCCGTTGTATGCTCTATGCTCCATGTGCAGCTACTCCATATGTTGAGTGCTCTATGCTCAACTTACAACTGAATTCTCTACTAGTATGCTACCCATACTTCGCTAAAATGTGGGTGGGTTCTTCAAATTCAAAAGTCAAAACATTTCTCAACAAAAACACGATTCTCGCGAAACGTTGGGTTCTAATCTATTGAAAGTAAAGACAATTTAGTTCCGGAGGCTATGTGGGTAGTGTGAGGGTAGTGTGACCAATCTACCTTTTACCTTTTATGATTGGTGGTGCCGTATAACCTGGGTTACATGCCTGTATTCCACCCTGCTTTGGGTCAATGTCTTCCCCAGGTCTACTTTCATTCATGAAACAATAATAATTTTAAAGACAAAAGCGGGATTTTCACCGTTTTTGGAATATTATTGAGACAGAGCGAGGACCTAAAAAACATTGGAGCGTTTTGGGAGGTCTTTGATTTTGTGGGGTCTTTCAAAATCAACCTGGAGGTTCAGACACTTTTAGTTGTATATATATTTCACGTTGAATCTTTGAAAAGATTTTGTAATTCTTTACCACCTTCCATGGATATGAGTCATGCTTCAGCATTCCCAGTACAGATACAAATTCATATGCTTCTCTGTGATTTCTAGTAGGTAATAAACTCTACACTAATACTGTGAAAATCTCTACAAGATAAGCTGTTATTTCAAATGAATGGATAAATTCAAATCAATAAACTCTACAATATCGAACAGCTTTCAGATTCCACCTTTTAAGAACTCCATAGGAAGTTATCAAGTTGTATAAGCTTGTTTGAAAATGCTGCTCAATAACACAGATCTGCATCACTTCAGGATCAGAAAAAATGACAATAACTTATTTATTTCAAAATTCCCCATCGCCAATAAGAGTGTGTATCTCAGATTCTATATTCATTGACCGAGCGAAGTGAGGTCTAAGATTCAAGTCGACGGTTTGGCATTTCTCTTAATGTTTAAATGTTTATATGTTGCGCATTTACGGCGAAACGCGGTGATAGATTTTCATGAAATTTGACAGGTATGTTCCTTTTCAAATTGCGCGTCGACGTATATACGAGGTTTTTGGAAATTTTGCATTTCAAGGATAATATAAAAGGAAAAATGAGCCTCCTTCATACGCCAATATTAGAGTAAAAATCAGACTATAGAATTATTCATCATAAATCAGCTGTCTAGTGGACTATAATACTACCCGTTCAGAAACATCGAACATCTTGAAAATGTATCTTTCCATCAACGTTAGTAGACAGTTGACTATAATACTAACCGTTCAAAAACATCGAACATCTTGAATCTTTCCATCAACTTTGTAGACAGTTGCAGCCAGACGTGATAACAGCGCTCACACTCACATTCCGGGATGGCACGTCACGGTACGATAGAACAAAAAGCTCTGTTTATTTAGGTTTTTTTCTAGATTGAATGAAAAAGTTTAAGAATTGTCAAAAAACACTGATTTATTGATAATTAGAAAGACCGGTTTCGGTTATTACACCATTGTCAACTCTGATAAACGTTTATGTTTACGACAATGGTGTAATAACCGAAACCGTCTTTCTAATTATCAATAAATCAGTGGTTTTTTTTGACAATTTCCTAGTCTTTTTCATTCAATATGAATAATTACCACAATATCAACTTCTCAACTACACAAAAAGTTTTTTCTAGACATTTAAATTGATAAACTATTTATTAATTTTGAGAAAACATAACAAGAGGTCAATGTAACTTACTGAGCGCGAGGTCTACTGTTCACGGACCACTAGTTATGATAATTTGTGTTTTATTTAGATTCCATGGTCAAAAAAGAAGAATTGGGTAGAGTATTGAATCTAAAGTGGAAAATTGATGAATTGATCACTTGTAGACAGTAACTGCGAGAGGATTGTTGGGTGGGGGGAAGCTCTACATGATGATTCTGCTTGTTTGAATAATATTATAGGGAATACCATAGAATAACAAAGGTTTCGAGACACGTAATTCAAATGATAAAGTCTGAATATTTCTCCGTTTTGGAATGTTTCAATGTTCCAATTGAATTGGGGAATCAGTGACCCAATAATGATGGAGGATATCTGATAAGGGTGAATTATTTAAAAAATAACACACACACTTCAAGTAAGTAATACTGAAAATGTAAAAAATGTGGATGAGTTGTAATCTGTACCTGGTATTTTTATCACCACTAGCTTACCCGGCGAACCTCGTACCGCCAAAAAGTCAATTTATCTCATGTCACACTTGACTTTATTTGGTGAATCATGAAATTTATTTATTTACAATCAATATTTAAATTTACATCCTAATACGGACTTCCTATGTGATTAAAACTACCGTTTTAATACCAGTAAACAATTTTATCACAGAGTGATGTGTTTATTACAGCTGGTAAGTTTAGATGCTAAATCATATTATCACAACATGATCTTGAATCATGATGATCTTCCCGTTCTACGTTAGCCGAACGGCCGACAATTTCGAAAACTAGGTCTGTAAAATGGATTAATATATAATTATTATTAGCCCCCCTATTAAAATTTCTGGTCAGAAACCATTCAAACAACATATTCCCAAAGTTTCATGCCGTTCTGTCAAGTAGTTTTCGAGTCTATAGGGAACAAACAAACTAACACACAAATAGACATTCATTTTCATATATAGAGATTATTAAAAACTCTTCATTTTTAATTTTTTCAAATAGTACATCATTGAAATGATTGGAGAGAAAACAATAAGGTTACATTGCGCTATTTCTCTCCTGAATTCAGATTACATTGCTAAGTCCGATCATTGAGTAGGATCACAAAGTAATCTGATGATTACTTTTTTCTTTGTCTATGATTATATGGATTGGATCTCATGAATTGAATATTCAAGTCTTCAACTTATGATCCAATCTGTAACTATAACTATTTATTACTATTTCCAAACTAAACTAAGACACAAACTTCAAAAAAGAAAGACAGTAACACAGGAAAAGATTGACTATTCAAGTCCTCAACAATGCTCTACCATTTTTCCAAACGAAATCGTTCAAAGGTTCTGTCTAACTTTGAGTTCACATTAGAAAAAGACACATTTTTAAAAAGAGAGAGACAGTAGAAGGAAGAGAGCAAGTGGAAGACAGACCACAAACAATATTAATACAGTATCACAAGCAATGCCATCTCCTGTGTCTACAGCCAGAAACATCAACAACGTTTGTACAGCTTATTAGCACTTCTTCCCTTTCAAGGGCCATAACCAAACATATTTGCTCGACGCGCATGCTCGACCTTAGTTAGGCTTCGAATTCCATGGTGGTTTAATAGAAGACAGTCTTGAAATGAGTTGAGGGAATGCATGTTGAAATGACAGAGAATAGTTTAAAGATAATGGCTTGTTATCACGGTAAAATATTATTTTGAATGATTGATGGGTTTTTTATAATTATTGACCGAGCGAAGTGAGGTCTAAGATCAAGTCGACGATATGTTTATATGTTTTTATGCTGCGCATTACGGCGAAACGCGGTAATAGATTTTCATGAAATTTGACAGGTAGTTCCTTTTTTAATGGCGTCGACGTATATACAGATTTTTGGAAATTTTGCATTTCAAGGATAATATAAAGGAAAAGGAGCTCCTTCATACGTCAATATTAGAGTGAAAATCAGACTATAGAATTATTCATCATAAATCAGCTGTCTAGTGGACTATAATACTACCCGTTCAAAAACATCGAACATCTTGAAAATGTATCTTTCCATTAACTTGTAACGTTATTTCTGTCAATAACGAGTTGCTCTGCTTGCTGCAGTCGGTAGAGCAAAAATAACAAAAATATATAACTCTTATTGTGGTTTCTCAGGATAATAATAATACCAATTTCTTACTGGCTCGCCCAGGAGCTCCCGCAGTCTCTGCTCTTGCGGGTTACTGACGTCGGCTGCTCCAACAGTTCACAATTTCTGTGACTGATTTGTCGAAATCCGCAAGTATAGATGCGAGAATTTGCGCTGCTACAACTTAATGCTATAATTTTGAGATTCTTCTGGTCGTATTTATGATATTGGATAATTTATATAATCTCTGGATCGTATTATTTCCAAAGATTTGATTATCAATGCTGTATAACACTGTCTTAACCAACTATTCGGTGAAGAATATAGTCGGATGGTAGTCTTACTAATATTTTATACTGGTAACAAATAAAAATTATAACGAGATGGTCATGCATGGAGATAGGGAAACAAATAAAGGATACACCATGAAAATTGATATAAATATGTTACACAAATATCACGAATAAATAAATATATATATAGAGCAACAAGTAAAAGAGTAAAAATAAGAATAAATAATATATTAAAAAATATCACAGATTAGCTCACTTATTAGGTTCAAACTCTTGCTTTTAGCACGAAAAATTACCATGTGCTTCTTAAATCATTAATTCTATGCATCTAGACTATGCAGCTCAGTTATCGACTTGCTGTGTTGCTTTGTCGAATAAAATCTCAATATACCTTCTTTTTCCAAATTAATATAAATAATTAATTAATAAAATATAAATCTCAAATATTAAATATATTCTCAGGGCTAAGGTTCGGCCTCTGATGGAAATTAGATAATCAATTTATCCAGTGAACATGAGCTTCATTTATATCTTTAAAATTTACTAATAAATTAATCGACGAGAGCATATATATATTAAAAAAATCAAAATTTAATAAATATTTTATCTGTGTATACTTAAACATGTAAATCTGATATGTAGTTCTTAATTAGAAAAATCGCTTCTGTATGTTTCAAGACTTGCGCAAGTTTGATATTAATTTCAA
>NW_024088931.1:0-5164 GCF_014356525.2 Nilaparvata lugens | reverse complement strand
CCATTTTTCTCAAGAATATCACGGAGCTCCTGCAATTTTCCAGAAATGAGACTCATGTCAGTTGATAGGGCGTATAAATAGCTATCCATGGTATAAATTTGAAGAAAATCGTTAGAGCCATTTTTGAGAAAACCGTGAAAAACATGGTTTTTAAGTAATCATCCGCCATTTTAAACACACACACACACACACACACACACACACACACACACACACACACACACACACCACACACACACACACACACACCACACACCACACACACCACACACACACACACACACACACACCACACACACACACACACACACCCACACAACACCACACACACACACACACACACACACAGGCCGATACCCAAAAATCATGTTTTTGGACTCAGGGGACCTTGAAACGTATAGAAAACTTGAAATTGGGGTACCTTAATTTTTTTTGGAAAGCAATACTTTCCTTACCTATGGTAGTAGGGCAAGGAAAGTAAAAATACAACATTTATTTATTTATACATTGATAGATTCAATATCATTCTCAACTATGAATGATTGGGAAAGAAACAACAAGCTTAAAGCCCAAAACTGTTCCTTTCCCAAATTTAGAAAGAAATTGTCCAAAAATAGATTATGTTTATCACTTTATATAACATTGTAATAATTGAAAATCATGGGAGTAGATTTGTGAGTGATTCACAAGCGAAGAAAGAAAGGTTGGGAGTTTTGTGGTGGTGATGACCGTAGTAAAGTTGGTTGAGTTAGTGGCCTTGCCCTGGCCAGGGAGGGAGTTGCGTGTAGATGGTCTGTATCATTCCAGAAAAAGAATCTCTTCTTCCCTATTCTGACTGTGGCTTGCCTCAGGAGTATTTTCGTTGCTTCCTACTTCTCAAGAGAAGCTCTGCTCTGCTCCTGCTTTCTTCTCATCTCATGAGAGTGACTGCTGAGAGTGAGTGAGTGCTTTCTCCTACTCATCTTCTGAATTCTGATTCTTATTATTTTTGTTCTTCTTGTTCCTGTTTTGTTGTTGTGTTTGTTCTTTTCCTCTCCCTCTTCCTCATCCTCCTTCCTTCTCCTCTTGTCTTTTTCTCCTTCTTCTTCTTCTCCTTCTTCCACTTCTACTTCTTAACTCTTCTCCCTTCTTTCCTTTCTTCCCTCTTTTTTCCTTCCATTCTTCCGTCCTTCTCTCCTTCTTCTCCTCTATTTCGTCTTCTTCTTCTGCCACTACTTCTTCACTTTTAACTCCACGTTCTGCTATTACTTCATTTATTCCCCATTTCCTGTCCTACTCTATCTTCATTCATTCCACCTCCTCTGAAAGAATAATTCAAGACTTGAATGCTATCGTTGCATCTCGTTGTTTATTGGTGTACTCTACTTTTTCGTGTACGAGAATTACGGCTACGTAAGTAAAGCTGGGGTTTCGTTTGTGCGTAAATGCCGTCTTCGACCACGACAGGGTGAGGATCTCAGATTGGGTAGATTTCAATTTGTCCAAATAACCTAAAAGATTATGTTCAATTATGCTATAATGGGGGAGGTTCAGTTTATATTTTTCTATACTTTCAAATGGCAATATGTTGATATTATCAGAAACTAGCCGTCAGGCTCGCTTCGCTCGCCATATCCGTCTAGCCAGGGGGCTCCGCCCCCTGGACCTCCGACTGGATCGTCCAAGGGTGAGATCAGCAGGCTCGCTTCGCTCGCCTGCATTTTCCATTTGAGCATTTTTATCATATGTTAGGACGGTCCAGTCGGGGGTCCAGACTGAACGTCTGGCTAAACGGATATGGCGAGCGGAGCGAGCCTGACGGCTAGTAATATTATATTCCCAGGAATAGCTCGGAGTGGCAGTGCCCAATCAATTTTTCCGCGATAAATTCATTTCAATCTTCAACTTGGTGCCAACCTAACAAAGTCAACTCAACTTAATGCCAACCTGACAAAATTATTAATTTAGTTACCAGTTAACAACTGTTTGGAAGACGTACTCTCTCCAGATTATAGTTCTATATTAACATATGGTATGGACATTTTTCAATTATAAATTGAGAGAATAAGAAGAACATACATGCTAAAAGACGAACTTTATTCGCTTAAAAACCACCCTTAGAGTTAAAATATTGTCGAAAGATTTCTTAGTTCGCCTCTAAAGGGCCAACTGAACATACCAAATTTGAACGTTTTTGGTCCGGTAGATTTTTAGTTCTGCGAGTGAGTGAGTGAGTCAGTCAGTCAGTCAGTCAGCAGTCAGTCAGTGAGTGAGTGCCATTTCGCTTTTATATATATATATATATATATATATATATATATATATATATATATAGAGGCTAGATATTTGATTCTTGAATAATAAACATAAATAATGAAAAGTCATCTGATCAGCTGTTTTAGCACACTTGAAATTGGACAATGTGAATGTCAACAATGCTTGTTGTCGTCGACTGCGGAAATTTACGCACACACGAAAATTCACCTAGGCTCTATCGTGGATCAGATGTTAGGTTAGGTACTTAGTATAGTGCATGCTCTGTGGAAATAATGTGAATTGAATTAAAAATTGTCGTGTCTAGGGAGAATTTCATGAAAGTAACTCATATGATGCTCTATGAATTCGAATTGCCTTGACTGAGGATACTCAATCATTATATTCCCAGCAAACCGTTTTTATTAAACTTTTTCTCACATCTCACTCTTTCTTTCCTCTTCTCCTATATACTCTATCTTCTATCTCCCTAATGCTTTTTATTCCTACATCCATAGTAGTAGCGTTTCATGCAAAAATTTAACTCATTAACCTAGAAATAAGAATATTAGTAGAAATATTCTAGAACTAGAAAGTCAATAATTTATTAATAAATTTATTTATTATTTAATATTTTTTTTATAAAAAATCTCATGACTAAGGTGTATTCTGCATTCAAGATTTATTTCAGATCATAATTTTTTATGGAAATCCTCATGGAATATTCATTGACTGTTCCAACCATACTATGTATCTTTTCTCCTATACTATCTTCCACACTTGTCATACAATGTAACAATCGATAATACAATATCAACAAAAATTACAAAACAAAACACATTCCCCAAACTTCCTTAGCCTGTCAAAACTTGCTCGAAATTTCCAACATTCTTAACAGCATATGAAATTACAAGCTTGAACAAAACATAAAAATCTGACCTTCCACTTGAGAAAGGTTGTAGGTTGTAGGTCACTGCTCCACGGTAACTAACAGCAAAACATTATAGTCAAACCAAATTATAACAGCATATAACTGGGGAACTGTTTCAGCTGCTAGACCACTTCCCGGTGGTTCGGAACCCACCTTCAAATGCAGGGTCATTTACTGTCACCAATAAGTGAAACAAATTGAAAAGAATTAAATTAAATTGAAAAGAAATTGGTAGGGGAAAACAGTGGTAGGAAGGTTGCTATGCACACAACCTCTCTGATGTAGAAGAGAACATGGTATGTTTGGAAGAAGAAGTAGAAGAAAAATGATGAAGAAGGAGAAGAATAGAGGAAGACGAAGAAGAAGAAGAGAAAAAGGAGAAGGAGAGAGGAAAAATGAGTAGTAGAAGAAGAAGAAGAAGAAGAAGAAGAAGAAGAAGAAGAAGAAGGAGGAGAGTTGAAGAAGAAGAAAATCATGAAGAAGAAAAATAGAGGAAGAAGAAGAAGAAGAAAAGAAAAATGAGAAGGAGAGAGGAAAAATGAGAAGAAGAAGAAGGAGGAGAGTTGAAGAAGAAGAAGAAGAAGAAGAAAATGATGAAGAAAAATAGAGGAAGAAGAAGAAGGAGAAGGTTCTCCTCCTTCTCCTTCTTCTTCTTCCTCTATTTTTCTTCATCATTTTCTTCTTCTTCTTCTTCCACTATTTTTCTTCTTCATCATTTTCTTCTTCAACTTCTTCTTCTTATTTTTCCTCTCTCATCTCCCTTTTCTCTTCTTCTTCTTCCTCTATTCTTCTTCATCATTTTTTTCTTCAACCTCTTCTTCTTCATCTTCTCCATTGAGTTGAGGAAGAAGAAAATGATGAAGAAGAAAAATAGAGGAAGAAGAAGAGGAAGAAGAAGAAGAAAAGAAAAATGAGTAGAAGAAGAAGGAGAAGTTGAAGAGAAGAAGAAGAGTAACAACAACATGAAGAAGTAGAAGAAAAAAAATAAGGAGTAAAAGAAAAAGAAGAATAATAACACCAACAACAAGAAAAGAAGAAGAACAGGGACAAGAAGAAGAAGAAAATAAAAAAGGAGAATAAGAAGGACTAGAGCAGAAGAAGCGGTTCCAGTGGCTGACGAAAATAGAAGATTGTTGATTGTTGTGTGAGAAGATTATAGCGGGAGATGTGATGGCGACCTCCAATCGCCGATTCACCTTCCTTCTGCTTTTGAAAAGAGAAGATGGCGGACACAAGAATGTATTTGTAACAACTGACAACAGAAGAGAAGACGCACATCTTGTCGGATTCGCGGCCAGAATAGCGTGATAAGGTGTTGGGAGGGGTTGGAGCAGGTAGATGAGAGAGAGCTTGGAATGTAGGAGAATAACAACTGTAACATCAGAGTAGAATGAGAAAGAAGGTGAAGAAATTATAAGAAATATGCTGAAGAAGAAGAAGAAAAATAGTGATGATTATGTTTCACAGGAAAACAAATAAAATACAACAATAGTAGATAGTAATTATTTATAAAAACTAAGTATATTGAATAGAAGAAGAAAAGGATATGGGAAAGAATTGTATTATTATTCATACAATATCAAATCTTATATAATTAAAAGAATGTGAAACAGAACAAGAAGAAAATGTAGAAGAAAAGGGTAATGGGAATTGGGGAAAAAAGAAGTTGAGGAAGAAGATGAAGGAATATGAGAAGACTTTGGAGGGAAAGACGATTATGAAAATGGGTGAATGAAGGAACAGGCGGTGCAAAAAATGATAAGAAGGAGAGATCGAAGAGAAATGTTAGTTCTAAGTATGAGAACAAATAAAATTGAAAAGACAATGGAATAGAGGAGAAATCAGAAAAAAACCAATAAATGGATATAAGAAGGAATGATGTAAGAAGGATGGGAAATAAGGAGACATCGAATAGAAATATTACTTCCAAGGATAAGGGCAAATAAAATTTAAAGTAGAATGGAATACAGGAGAAAAATCATGTTTTTGGACTCAGGGGAC
>NW_024088930.1:0-5990 GCF_014356525.2 Nilaparvata lugens | reverse complement strand
TTTTTGGACTCAGGGGACCTTGAAACGTATAGGGGCTTTTAATATGAATTCGGGCTGTGCATGGAAGTAAGCTTCTTACATATATTAAATAAATTTATAAAATGTTCTTATGAACTATGTGATATGATACAACACGTGGTGATTTTTTAATTTAATTCAAGTTAATTTGAATAGCGCTTTTTTTTATTAATTACCCCACTGAACATAGAAAAAAAACGAGCTCGTTCGAATTATCACTCACTGAATTGAAGTTCTGACGGTCTCGTGGTCGGAATTAATTATTTCCAATAATTAATTAGGCAGGCTCCTTTTCTTCACTGCTGGGCTAACGCGTGATCCGATTTTTATAAGTTTCTTTCGAATTAAAGCTATTTTTATGGGACATCTTTACAAATTACGAACTCTTTGACAGCACTGAGTCAAGATAATGGACAGTTAATACAAATATTTTACATAAAAAACGGGTTTGCCTAATAGTTTTTTAAAATTTTAAAAGGGAAGAAGAACCCTAACTCCCGTTTGTACAGATGAAATAGTTAGAGTTCTGAAAAGTTTTCATGATTGTAAGTCGTCTGGAATTGATGGAATTTCGGTGAAAGCAATAAAATTGGTCAGCGTATTAATAGCTCCCGTTTTAGCATATATAATAAATAGTTTTGAGTTGGGTGTGTCCTGAACAATTAAAACAGGCAGTGGTCGTCCCGATATTTAAGAGGGGAGATAGCAAACAAATGGGTAATTATAGGCCATATCTTTATTGCCTATTTTTGCTAAACTCATTGAAAAAATTTACAAAAGCAGACTGATTTTGTATTATAAGTTCACTTCTTATTTTAGTTCTAACCAATATGGCTTTTGGAAGTAAGAGCACTGAAGACGCGCTTTTGGCGGTTTGCAATGCATTACATGAGGGAACTAATACTAGCAATGGTGTTGCTGGATTATTTATAGATATTTGTAAGGCATTTGACTGTGTTTCTCACGAGATAATTCTGAATAAGTTGTGGTTATCAGGAGTGAGAGGTGTCCACATAAATGGTTCCAGAGTTACTTATCAAACAGGAGTCAGAGGGTTAGAATAGCTGATAAAATAAGTGAGCCTTTGGTTTTATCTTGTGGAGTCCCACAAGGCTCTGTTCTGGGTTCTATTCTTTTTTTGGTATATGTGAACGACCTCTGTAATGGGAAATTCATTGGAAAACTAACAGCATTTGCGACGATACTGCCCTGACATATAACTTGCCCAGAGAGATTGACATTAGTCAGTGCATGTGCGATGATCTGATAAAATTGAAGTATTGGTTTGATTAAATGACATGACTATCAGCAACAAAACAAAATTCATATCGTTCAATTCGAGAGGGGTGATCAGGCAATTCTTGATATAGTATATAGTGTAATGAATGTGTAGCCTCACCCATTCAGCAGTCATGTAACAGGTGCATGCAAATTGAACAGTGTGATTCTATTAAGTATCTTGGCGTTGTTATTGATAAAAATTTGAATTGAAAGAACATATAAAAAAATAAAAGGTGAACTAATATCTACCCTGAGAAAATTCTATTTTCTACGCTATATGTGCCCAATTAATGTCTTAAGAATGCTGTATTTTTCTCTGGTGGAGTCCAGACTTCAATACGGGCTGGTATGCTGGGGAGGTACCTATATAACTACAGTGAAACCGTTTAATATCACAGAAAAAGCTTTTAAGAGTGATAATGCATAAAGGGAGAAGATTTCCATCTCGAACACTATTCTTGACTTTGAAAATTATGCCATTGAGACATTTATATGTTTTTAGAGTTCTCCGAATATTTTATATGAGAAGTGGTAATATTGGTGTGGAAGCGAATAACTATAGCCAATCCCTGAGAACAACGAACCGATTTAAAGTACCAAGACCTTACAAGGAGTCCTTCCGTAGATCTTTTCATATTTGGCACCAAAACTGTTCAATTTGTTACCACCTTATTGTCTTTTATCCCACTCATTATACATATTGCAGAGAAAAGTGAAAGAGTGGCTTCAATCATTGAATAGTGTGGAGGTTATGCTTTGTTAGAAAAATATTATTATGATTATTATTTTACTATTTTTGTAAATGTATAAAGAATAATTCCTCTTGTTTTATCGAGGTATATATTGCCTATGTATATCATTTGTAAAACTCTTGCAATATCTAATGTTAAAGCGAACAAAATAGTGCCCGCCAATCGGACCTTTTTTTTTTACTTCCAAAAAATTAAAAAATAATAATGTATGGCTGCCCCAATACAGGTTTTTTAAAAACAACTCAGGAGTAGCCTATTCCACATAACCAGGATGGTATATTATGTTATTACAATGTCTTACTATGTTATTATTACTTATAATTTTTTAGTTTCTATATTTTTTGAAATAGTATGGTCTAAGTTATTATGTAGAGATGTAATTTATTTTGTATTTTGAACTGTATTTTGTATTGTTTGAATTATGTGGAAATAAACTATTTATTTATTTAATTTATTTATGTGCATCTCTCAGGTCGGGATCTTAAGCCAGAAGAAGGAGGTTTTTAGAAAAATTGTCTCTTCCACGAATATTCTGTAAGCTACTCTCTGATTGGCCTTCAATTTAATAGACTCAATACAATTGGTTTGCCTGGGAATCAGGGCTTCCTCGGCTTTATAATAGAAAAAATTAACTAAAAAAGAATTTTTATACAAATGTATGGAGTGTTTATCTTAAATTGATTTCATAAATAAATCCTAACATGCGATGTTAATACATCAGTTTTTATATAAGTTTTTTATCTCTTGATTTATCATGCTTTTTATATTATAATAAATATTTATACAAAAATGGGTGTTCGTATTTCTACACATCGACTTCCTTTAGTATACATAATATATCCTTTTATGAGTAAATTTTATATAATCAACCTGTCATATGGGTTGATCGAATAATCAGCTGATTCACTCAGTATTGATTCTAATAATTATCGATTTATCAAGATCGACAATTCTTTTCAAAATGTAAACAAGTAACTCTAACCTCAATGTTCATGCATTTTATTTTTTATAATCCGCCAATAATAAGTAAGCCGCTTTATAATTTTTTGATCTTACCAATGGGTTCTCATAATTATTAAATCACAATTAAACATGTTTCTTATCATTGTTGATAATGCTATTACTCCTAATCGCTAATAATACTTGATTTGAGTTGATTATCCTTTGACTAGGTCTAACCTTCTTTCCAATTTTATAGTTCTATTTTATTTCATTGGTTCATTTTAAAATATTTGGTGGTATTAATTTACCACGTGACACAATACCCCTCTGATTTCTGATTTAAAATGACAATTCGAGAATATAATATAAATTTTATGATCCAGTTGGTTTTGATCAGAAATCATACATGTTACAGTCTGTTAATAAATCTACTGAGAATTCTACCTCCTAACAATTCAACAACATATACAACATAAAATAAATTCAATTCAAATACATACGCCTTACATCGGCCAATCTCCTTCTACATACAATACACAAATAAAACTATCTCCTCCTCCATACACAATATAAACCTTTTTTTCTAATCCATGCTCCGCCCTCAGGCCAGAAGCACATTTGAACGTTAGTGCAAAATCATTGCCAACCTAACAAACTGGTAATTCTCTGACTTGCAGAATATAATATTTTTTCTCCCTCAACATAGAACAGTGACTTGTACATTTCATTTCATTCTCTTGCAGAATTTGGGCTTTGCTTTCATATAATGAATATTTTTAAAGGATAATCTTTGGTAAGTTTTATTAACAAGAACTTCTTATTCATCTGATACATTGAGACTTTGGCTTAATGCTTTGGTGGTAACTATGCGGTTTGATCATTTGGCGGATAATTTTAGTGATTTTCTCAATTAGTTTACACATAAAATAATAATAATATATATTTTTATATATCCCTACATGCAATTCACATTTATATGACACTTGAGCCTTTCTTGGGGGTGTCAACTTAGGCGATTTATCAGGCATTGAATACTCAGGTTTTCGTAGTGGACAGCTGGTTTCCATTGGCTTCGGTTCATCACTTGTCGCCATTTTGATGTCTACAAGTTATACAACGGTAAGTTGGTTTTTTAAATTGGAAGTTATTTATTCACTTGTTTCATTAGTAAGAATGGTGTTAAAGATGGTTTCTAATTTGTTCTTTCTTTATTTCAGGTATGCTGGTCGAAGTGAATACTCGTCTGCTAAATAAGTGTGTTGCCTGGCGTTCGTTTGGTACGTATTTACTGACAGGTAGGTTCAGTGAATCCAATATTATTGTTTACTTTCTTATCGCTTATTGTCTCGATAACGGTTTGAGATTAGAATATTTTCCCACCAAGTTAAATTTGGTTTGCTGCTGTCCGTTTTTTTATTTATAGATGAGGCTGTCCTGATGATGATTTATCCTTCATAAATATAAAACCCCGGTATCTTGTATACCTTTTCAAACAATTCTTTGTTTCATTATTGTATTTCTTTAATCTGTTCTTTTCCGATTCATCCTGTAGTCTTATTCATCTTTCCTCTTATTTTCATCTAATATTCTCGGTTTCAGTTTGTTATAAATTAGTAGGCTCACAACATAACTATTTTATAATATTACCTTTCCCATTCTTAATGATAGATTCTTTTAATAACAACAACATAATATTTCTATCATACCTACAACGCAGTCCTTTATCCATATCACAGCCATAACAATAGTATACAATATATCAGAACATTTATCATTTCTTTAACAATATAATCTCTCAACATGTAATAGTCAGGTACTTTCACTCTCTTATTATAATTTCTTATTTCTTTTACTCTTCTTAACACTGTTTATCCTTCATCAAACTCAATACGTAGTCCACTTTATTATTATCATCCATGCATGTTTCCATCGTAGTTTTCCTTTCAGTTCCGTTTTTATCCCTGTATAAATCCATATTAGTCCTTCCAGTAGCTCCAGTTTCATTCCATTTATTATGTCCATTTTGCCGGTCACATCGCTTCTCTGCTGCTTTAAAGCGAATGTGCCGCGGATGCATGCCGTCGATCTCTGGTCCTCCATCCTGGTTTCGGTCCGGTGTCCTCCTCGGGCGTTTGAAACGTGCATGCGGCCGGTATCGCGCGCGCGTACTTCTTTTTCTTCCGCCTGACTTTCCGCCTCCGGGCCTTGCGTGCATGCTTCTTGTATCCCGAATGTTGTCCTCCCGTACTCCTGGTGTCCTCCTTTGTTCCCCCTCCTGGGTTCCTCGGGGTGCCTTGGTGGGGTCGATTGATGCGGGTGCGTAGGTCCTGTGCGCGGATGCTTGGTGGTGGTCCCTTGATGCGCGGGTGTGGCGTTCAAAACGGTTGATCGCATGTGGGCTCCATATTACATAATTCCTCTGCTGTAACCTGGTGTTCCTCGGTGGCGGGTTGCTCTTCCTGCGGTGATGGTTCTTCAGTGGGAATATAAGGCTCAAGAGGGATTGATGTTTACAGGGCGTTTTAAGTGCATGGCGGGCGGCGGTTTTGTGTGGTGGGCTGTCTTTATGGGCTCCTGTGTGTCTGGTGGTGGGTCATTTGCATGTTGATTTTGGGTTGTCTTTGTTGTATGTGCTACTGTGTAAGATGTATTTGTCCGGTTATGATTTTGATGTGTTTCCCCTTGATTCTTGTGACCTCCATCTCGTTTGTAATTATTCCCGTTTAAGCGATCTCTGCCATCATAATATGCTCCTTTATCCTGTTGTTTACTATTGTAATATTGAGATCTATTTCTAGAATTATTTTCAAACGATTGACCTCTGCTAGTATTTTCAGGGTATTTTTGATATCGGTGTTTGCTCCGGCATTTGACATTTGATTCTCACCATTATAATTTTTCCTGAAGCTATTGCTATTATGCTGAAAGAATGTTGAAGTCTCCTGTGCGATCGTTTACCTGACTGGATTCAGAAGTGACAGATTGGATACAGTGTAA
>NW_024088929.1:0-6052 GCF_014356525.2 Nilaparvata lugens | reverse complement strand
TCCTGTGCGATCGTTTACCTGACTGGATTCAGAAGTGACAGATTGGATACAGTGTAAATGTTCCATCAGTTTTCTTCTAATTCATCCACTTCACCTTCTTATTATTATTCATCTCCTCCCCTCGTCCTCCTCCTTCTCCTTCTCCTTCTTCTTTTTCCCCCTCTTTTTCTCCATCTCCTAATAAATCCTTAGTTTAATGAATTAAATAATTAACGTTTTGGTAGAGAGTTAGTGGGTAGGATATTTTTAATATTCATTCCGAAGAATGGACATTGATATGTCCAAAGCTCCGCCAATTTATGTAGATGCATAACAATATAATTATCTATAGTAATTATATTACAAATTACTTTTTCATATCATATACAGTTCAATAATTATTTTTTTAGTCTATATTATGTGAATTCATCTATAATTCTGCTGTATTGTAAGCTATTCTATATAAGTGTATAAGCCGGTATATATTGTAATCTACATAAGTACTCAATCAATCAATCTCTCTCTCCAAATCTCTTTTACTCCTGCTCTCTCTCACTCAATGTCTCTCTCTCCAAATCTTTTCCACTCCTGCTCACTCTCTCACTCTCTCACTCTCTCCTACTCTCTCTCACTCTCTCTCACTCTCAAGTACTCTCTAAGTACTCAATCAATCAATCAATCAATCTCCTACTTCTTTTCCTTCTTCTCCTCCTCCTTCTTCTCATTCTAAAATTTCTCTTCTTTTTTCCCTTCTCATTTTCTATCCCCTTCCATTAATAATTCCTTTTATTTTCCCCTCTCAACACTTTCCTAGAATGCCTCTTCTCATGAGCTTTTCATGATAACAGCTCTTTGTAATAGCGGAATACTTGTAACCACTTCTCCAAGACTCGCTAACTTATATTGAAATACTTGCTTAGTATATATTTTCTACAAACAAATCCGCCACATAATCCCAGATTCTCGGAAATCTGTGAAAATGTACAGCGTTTTCCTTATTATAACGCATCATTCGACTCTCCATTTATAGTGAAATCCATATTATGGAGGCAGTGGAAATTATAGGACTTTATATAGTGAGGTTCAAATTATAATGGCAGTGGAGAAAGATAGGAGAACAACGTTGCCGATCCTCTATCTTGTCAATGCCTTCTATAGACGGTAGCTGATACAGGTTTATTGATATAATACCATAGAGAAACGATAGCATAAGTAGATATCCCATGGTATAGGGCGTTTATGTCGCAAGTTTTACTGTTATCCCAAGCTGATAGTTCACGTAGTTCTTCATATGCAGCTGTGTGACGCTGGTAGTCTCTCAAATTGTGCCGTTCATACACTATCACCCCAACAAAACAGTAAAAATTGACAATAATAGACAGTAATCGGCTTGAGATAACAGTAAAAGTTGCGACATAAATTCCCTATACCATGGGATATCTACTTACGCTATTGTTTCTCTATGGTAATACTAACTGTTCATTCTCGTTTGAAATAATCAATTAGACTATATTCTATTAAGCAAAAAATTATATTTCTATAATTTCATAATATATTTCATAATTGAGATGATTTGATATGGGAATGATAAGATTCACTATACTATAGTGGGGTCAACGTTATAATGGCACTGTTTGATTGGCAATGGTATTAGTATCCTTGGCTATAATTCAACAAAGCCGGTAGCGCTATCTCTTTCTCGCTTTGCTCTGTTGCCAGATTGTCTTTTAACGATGTAGAACTAATGATTAATCAACAAAATATTCTATCTTGATTATGAAATTATTTAAAAATAAAATTTCTCGCTTGATTAAAAATATATAATTGATTAATTTAAACAAGAATGAACAGTTGATATTACATCAATAAACCTGTATCAGCTACCGTCTATAGGAGGCATTGACAAGATTGAAGATCGGCAACGTTGTTCTCCTATCTTTCTCCACTGCCATTATAACGTGGACCTCACTTTAGTCTGTTGAATCTTTCAATCCCAATTTTTTACTTTCCTTGCCCTATTACCATAGGTTAGGAAAGTATTGCTTTCCAAAAAAATTAAGGTACCCTAATTTCAAGTTTTCTATACGTATCAAGGTCCCCTGAGTCCAAAAACATGATTTTTGGGTGTTGGTCTGTGTATTTGTATGTGTGTATGTCTGTGAACACGATAACTCCATTCCTAATGAACCGATTGACTTGAAATTTTAAACTTAAGGTCCTTATACCATGAGGATCCGACAATAAGAAATTAAATGAAATTCAATCCAAAATGGCGGAAAAAATGGCGGATAATGGCTGAAAAACCATATTTTTCACGGTTTTCTCGCAAACGGCTCCAACGATTTTCTTCAAATTTATACCCTAGATAGCTATTTATAAGCCCTATCAACTGACATGAGTCTCATTTCTGGGAAAATTGCAGGAGCTCCGTAATATTTCTGAGAAGGATGAATTTTGTTAAATTTCTATGAAGATTTTCTCAAAAATGACTTCACCGATTTTTTTCAAATTCATACCCTGTATAGTTATTTATCAGCTCTATTAACTGGCAGGAGTCTCCTCTCTGGGAAACTAACAGGGGGTCTACCCCATCCCTGAGAAATTTACTTTGTAACCTCCTTCTCGTGCGTGAGGTAGTTAGGTAGAGCAGTTTATTCAAAAGAACACATGTCGATATTTTATTTGGAGAACAGCTGTTCTGACAACTTTTAAAAAATCATGAAATTTAATAATTCAAACAAAGGAAAATGTACTCTGAAAACAATAAGAATAGTATAATCATAGTTTTAATTATTTAGCCGCTAATCGGCATAATGTTATTCCCCGAAATTATTTGAACAAGAAATTACTACAAGTATTACAAGAAGTAACAAAACTGAAGTATTGCAGAATGCATTGAAGACTCAATGTTCTAGTCTCCTGATTCCTTCAATCCCATTTTTTTTTCAACAAGAAATAACTTCATGTATCGCAAGAAGTATTGAAGAGGCGTCATGGGGACCGAGTCTTGACGATTGGAAAAATTTGAGACAGAAAACTATCTGAAAGCAATCAGCTCCAGCATTGGGTTCGAGCATCACACTCCTTTCCAGAACAATCTTTCGAAAATCGCTCTTACTGCGATGAAAAATCGAGCCTTTTCAATTACAATCATTGCAGAGGAATGAAAGAGGAAAGAAACTGAGAGTGAAATCCAAACATTGAACAAGAAGAATGGAGGGAAAAGAGTTATAAACATCGGAGAAGAATGAAATGAAGAAAAATTTATAGATATTACAAAAAGAAAATGGGAGAAGAAAGGGTGATATTCAATATTGAATGAATATGATAGATTGATTGATTGATTTGAGTACTTTATTTATGTAGATTACAATATATACTGGCTTATACACTTATATACAATAGCGTACAATACAGCAAAATTATAGATGAATTTACATGATATAGACTAAGAAAATAATTATTGAACTGTATATGATATGAAAAAGCAATTTGTAGTATAATAACTATAGATAATTATATTGTTATGCATCTACATAAATTGGCGGAGCTTTGGACATATCAATGTCCATTCTTCGGAAAGAATATTCAAAATATCCTTCCCACTACTCTCTACCAAAATAGAGGGAGAGAGATTGATTGATTGATTGATTGAGTACTTTATTTATGTAGATTACAATATATACTGGCTTATACACTTATATACAATAGCTTACAATACAGCAAAGTCGTAGATGAATTTACATAATATAGACTAAGAAAATAATTATTGAACTGTATATAATATGAAAAAGTAATTTGTAATATAATAACTATAGATAATTATATTGTTATGCATCTACATAAATTGGCGGAGCTTTGGACATATCAATGTCCATTCTTCGGAAAGAATATTAAAAATATCCTCCCCACTAACTCTCTACCAAAAGAGAGAGAGAGAGTGAAAGAGAGAGAGCTAAGAAGAATGGAAGAAAAAAGGGAAAAAGTTATATCAAAACATTGAAGAAGTATGGAAGAAAAAAAGTTACAAATATCCAAGAAGAATAGAAAAAATAATGTTTACAAATATCGAATAAGAATGAGATTGATTGATTGAGTACTTCATTTATGTAGATTACAATAATACTGGCTTATACACTTATACAATGGCTCACAATATAGCAAAGTTTTAGAGGAATTTACATAACATAAACTAAGAAAATAATATTATTGAACTATGAAATGAAAAAAAAACAATTAAAAATAACTATACAAGATAATTATTGTAATCTTCTTCTTCTTCATGTACCGTCTCCATGGCGGAGGTTGGCTATCATGATGGCGATTTTAATTTTATTTACAGCTGCTCTGAATAGGTCATTTATACGATATTCAAATGTGTATTGTATTATATGCTGTGTTGAATAAAGAGATTATCTTATCTTATCTTATCTTATCTTATCTTATGATTGGATGTACACTGGAACCAATCCCTTGAGTTGCGCAACCAAGATATTCGTCTTCTGCCACCGATCTCTTGCCTGTTATTTTTCCTTGCAAAATAAGGTGCAATTTCATATTTCTTCCCTCATTATGTGACCTAGATACTTCAACTTTCGTTCCTTAATTTCACCTATGAGCTCTGGTCTTTTCTCCATTCTTCTGAGAACCTCTTCATTTGTTACATGGTCTGTATATGAGATTCTCAGCATTATTGTAATTCATCTACATAAATTGGCGAAGATTTGTACATATCAATGTCCATTCTTTGGAAAGAATATTGAAAATATCCTTCCCAGTAGCTCTCTACCTAAAGATTGATTGATTATATGCCTATATTGGAGCGGAGTTAGGACTCCTGGTCCTCTCTATCACACAACCCTTGAAGAGATAGAAAGAGATAGAGGAAGAGAGAGAGTGGAAGAGAGTGCCAACCAGAATGGAAGAGAAAAGGGAAAAGTTACAACTAAGCATTATAGAATAATGGAAGAAAATGAGTTACAAACTTCGAAGAAGAATGGAAGGAAAAAAGAGTTACAAATATCTTAGAAGAATAGAAGAAGTAATGGTTACAAATATCAAATAAAAATGAGAAAGAGAGAGTGAAAGAGAAAGCCAAGAGGAATGGAAGGGAAAAGGAGAAAGTTACATCCAAAAATTGAAGAAGAATGGAAGAAAAAGAGTTACAATCATCGAAGAAGAATGAAAGAAAAAGAGTGTTAAAAATTTCCAAGTAGAATAGAAAAAGAAAGGGTTACAAATATCAAGTGATATTTAGAGAGAGGGAGAGAGAGAGTGACGATAGAGAAAGAAAAAGGCAATCAATAGCGGTATCCAGGTAGTCTTGACAGCCTATTATTCATTTTAATCCAGTGGTCGGTCACACGTGGTTATGGGAAAAGAAAAGTTGAGAGAAAATGTGTCGAGAAGAGTTAGTGAATGGACGGCAAACGATCCAATTTCTCCCCGGGGGTTCCCTGGGAGTACCGCGTCACCCCTCACCGCCCGGGGGTCGGACTGACCCCACATCACCCCCAGGGGGTCTCGCGGACCCCGCAAATCCCCCGGGAGCCACGAATCATGCGAAAGATGTTCCACGGCTGTCTGCTCGCATTGGACCAAACTCGGGCAAGTTTTCCGGCTCCCCACGTTTTCCGATCAAATCATATTTGTACGGTTTTGATGATCGTTTTCACCCAACTTCTAAATTACTTCAGACAAGAGATAGGACATGAAATAATAGCTATTCTTCATATAATACTACTGTTACAGATATTGTTACTCATTGATACTATAACTCATTGATAACTATCAGGTAACTCGTGCTCGCGGTATAATTATTAGAAACTTGGCTAACTGAAAACTAGACATATTGAAATCATGAGAAATTGGAGAAAGGTCTATAACCATCCACGGTGATCAGTCCAGTAGTTGGGACGTGATGATACATCATCCGTGAATTTCCCATCCCGTACGTGTTTAAGCCGATTCTTTTCTCTCAAATGAAAAAAAAAACTAAGAAATTGTCAAAAAACCACAGATTTATTGATACTCAGAAAGACCGGTTTCGGTTGTTACACCATTGTCAATCTCT
>NW_024088928.1:0-4644 GCF_014356525.2 Nilaparvata lugens | reverse complement strand
GTTCCAACCGTTTTCTCTACCGTCTCTGTATAAAACAAATTTCATGGAGTCATGAAAATCAATGCCTCGACTAGGTGGAGCAAATTTTAGTAGAATTATTTATAACTCTTCAACTATTAAGTTGATATACATTTATATTCAATAAACATTGGTATGGTGGGTTGCATTTCGGGACTAACTTTAAAATTTGAAATGAAGAGAGAAGTCTCTAAACATTGAAGCGTGTTTCAGAGCCATCAGCTAGCATCAAGGCAACAGTCCTATTATTCATCCAAACTAGCTTTGCAACTCTCATGGGTTCAACCTTGACATCTCGGCTATTGGAGATGTGCTGTATGATTTCGTGCACTTGGTCTGGCTGTTACCCAATCCGAACATACCAGTTGACGTCTGAAACAAACCAGAATACACAGTGATTAATTAGGAATGATCTATTTGAAATTAACACAGCTGAAGTTTTTTACAATAGGCTACTTATTCCATAAATCCTATATCAAGTATTTTTCCCACTGGCCCATGAAACTTAAAGTCCTTTAATACAGGAACAGCTGATTTTATCCGACTATATTGAGCATGTAATTGGAATGGTGATTTTCCTGTATTACGGGACTTATAAGTTTTATGAAACAGGACCCTGATTTGAAATGCAGTACTTGAAATAGTTGTCATAATTCAAATTAAACGCAGTTTTTTATCCTCTCCCCAGAGTTCAAGCCATTTTTCAATCATAGTGGTTGAAGACAAATTTGAAATGTATAAAATTGTAGGGAATTTCATCCTCTCGAAGCCCTGTAGTCTCAAATTTGTCTTCATCCAATTTAAAAATGGCTTGAACTCTGGTAAGAGGATAAATTTATTGAAATCTTCGGCTGCTATAAACTTACCCAACTATTTTCAAAACAATTTTATTCGTATTTTGATTTGATGCACATGAAAGGATAACTCCTGGTTTACAAAATGAGACCAAATTCAATTCTCTATCATCAAGGGCTTCCGAAGTGGATGACATTGAGAACAGAAAAAACACTTGATAATAGTTTTCCCGAAAACTGTGTGACGATGAGGACTCTTCGGTTCCAGACTATGTACTATGTATAAATTCAGCTTTCCCCTGATTTGTTGGAAAGTCATGTTATCTTTTGATTTGTTGAAACTCAACTGTCAAACTGATTTCATAACTTCAATTAAAGATAATAAATTAAGGTTCTTACAGACAATTACGCATAAATTAGCTTACTTCATTTTATAATTGACGATTATGGTAAACCACTGGACAACACCGAATAGCTGCAAGAATTTCTATATAGCCTACGTTTTTTACAAAAAAAAAAAGTAAATAGATATACATTAAATCACTTCTTGCTATTAGAAAAAACGACTAGCAGTCAGATATTTTACAATAAATGAATTAATCACTCACTGTGACAACGAGATCTTTCGGCAAGTCCGCCATCTTCTTGACAACCAATGAAGTGATTATAATTCATTTATTGTAAAATATCTGACTGCTAGTCGTTTCTTCTAATAGCAAGAAGTGATTTAATATTAAGCAGTTCGTGATGGAAAACAACATTGAAGAAGGTATACATTTTTTACATTAAATTTACAAATTCGACATTTTTGTATTTGAACTTAGAACTTGCCGATTTTCATCTACTGTACCTCCCATCTCTTTGGTAGAGGTGTTATTGAGAAGGATATTTTGAATATTCTTTACAAAGAATGAACATTGATATTTTCAAAGCTCCATAAATTTATGTACAGATACAGAACGTATTATCTTGAAGGAATTTCTAAATTGCATTCTTTTTTCTCAAAAAACAGTCCAAAAATTATGATATATATCATGTTTATTCATCTAAAACACATGTAAGTGCATAAGCCAGTATTTATATTGATGTAGGCTAGCCCTACGTGGATATCATGTGAACACGGTGTCAAAGTGACTGTTTTAGCAACGAACGTTCACAAGTAAATAACTAGTTGAAGTTAGAGTTTTATGAGAGATCTTAAAAGATTGTGTGTTTTATTTCAAAATTCGACTGAGTCATTCTGAATATTGTAGAACCGTTCCATAATTGAATAAAAACCAAATAGTTGTCAAATTCTACACAGTTTTATTTAGTACCGCATGGTTTCGTGACCACACCGGTCACATTTTAGTCAACTTGAAAATGTGACCGGTGTGGTCACGAAACCATGGTCACTAAAACAGTGTTGATTTGACAACAATATTGTGTTTTTATTAAATTGTTTTTATTTTATCTTGTTCAATTAAACTTTAATGAATAAAGTGTTAATTACAAAACACATTTACAACATATTATAATCTGCATAAATAAAGCATCAATCAATCTCTAATTATTCACAGGATTCATATGTTTTGACACTATTTAATTGAAAAATGCCAATGATTAACCAACAAAGAGCAGAACATTGAACAACGACCAAGGACAGCGAGTATGCTTTTTGTAGGAATTTTAATAAGAAGCGCTTTTCAAGTGACTCACCTGCCAGAACGAGGAGGCGGTTCTCGCCGCATCCGTACGAGACCAAGAATTTGCCGTCCGGCGAGAAAGCACACGCGTTATGGCACAACCATGAGCAGGAATGAGCTGCAACGTCATAGTTAATACATTAAATACAGTAGTACTACTAATATACGGTAAGTTTACTGTTAGTCCTCTAGCTAATAGGTGCGTACGATATACGCGCCGCGAAAATGAGCATTTCACTTTTAATCAGTTGACTATATCTGTATTTTACAGAACGGTAAGATTCAGATATAAAAGCTTGGATCAGCTGATTGCTCATGTTCGCGGCGCGTAAATCTGTACGCACCTTATAGGGTTTAATTTAATTTATCATTCATTATTCATTTTTGTTATCATTGTTTCCATTTAGAATAGTTGTGACATTCATACATCACTGGAACTCTGCTATGCGAAAATATACTAGTAGTTCTGTGAACAGTAGACCTCGCGCTCAGTAAGTTACATTGACCTGTTGTTAAGTTTTCTCAAAAATTAATAAATAATTTATCAATTTAAAATGTCAAGAAAAAATCCTAAATAAACATAGAGCTTTCTGTCCTATCGTACCGTGACGTTTCGTCCCGGAATGTGAGTGTGAGCGCTGTTATCAGGTCTGGCTGCAACTGTCTACAACGTTGATGGAAAGATACATTTTCAAGATGTTCGATGTTTTTGAACGGGTAGTATTATAGTCAACTGTCTACTAACGTTGATGGAAAGATACATTTTCAAGATGTTCGATGTTTTTGAACGGGTAGTATTATAATCCACTAGACAGCTGATTTATGATGAATAATTCTAAGTCTGAGTTTTACTGTAATATTGGTGTTCAAAGGGACTCCTTTTCCTTTTGTATATCCTTAAAATGCAAAATTTCAAAAAACGTATGTGCACGTCAACGCGAAATTCAAAAAGGAAAGTTTGGTTTACACCAAGTTATTAACTACAATAGATTTTCATGAAATTGACAGGTATGTTCAGCTGCGTTTACACCAAGTTATTAACAAAATATTAAAAACTTAATCCTTATAGATTCTATTTATTGAACGGAACTTGACAAACACATCTGTTCATCAGTGTATGATAGTTATATTCAATCTAATAGAATCTATACGGATTAAGTTATTAACATTTTGTTAATAACTTGGTGTAAACGCAGCTGAACATTATACCTGTCAAATTTCATGAAAATCTATTGCTGCGTTTCGCTGTAAATGCAGAACATAAAAACATGAATATAAACAACATAAAGAGAAATGCAAAACCGTCGACTTGAATTTTAGACCTCACTTCGCTCGGTCAATGAAAAAAACTACAGTTGGTCGGTATAAAAAGCAACAGAAGTTAGTATAAGCAGCAGCGAGCTAGAATTAATGCTTTTTACAGCGGCGACTCCAGTTTCCACTTTCCTCCTTCACTTTGTTTGTACGAGGATTGTTTGAACTGTACGAGAATTGAGACTCGCTTGCCCAAAGGGTGAAAGCATAGCGTTGAAGGTAGCTCAAGCTTGAAATTATCGAAGACTAGCAGGTAACCGTGCTTCGCAAGGGTCTAATTAAGAACTGACAAACTGAAAATTTGAACTAGTGAAATCTATTTTAAAGAATTTAAAATAGATGGCCTATAACCATCCTCGATAAATAAACTACATGCAAAATTTCAAGTTAATCAGTCCAACAGTTTAGACGTGATGATGCATCATTCGTGAATTTTTACGAAAGTATTATTATCAATCAATCTAAATTTGAAAATGTTTGTTTTATTCTGATTTGTAGTTTCAAATTGATATGATTTGGTGAAGAAATTGAAATGGACATAACCTACATAATATTTGGACAATTTGAGATAAAATTAGGAAATAGAAGAAGTTTTGGGCAATAGCCTGTTTTTTCTATTCAGACTATTGTATTGTTTGCTCTACCCAATTCTATAAATAAATAATTTCATATGCGTACATGTGTTAGTGAATTCTTTCTTTTATGATATTATAGATAATGAATTCATAGGGTAGCGCGAATAGTGGAGCGATATGTTTTGTCTCACTTAAATACATGCATTATATTCACACTATCAGCTTGAAGCTAACCTTCGATGCTTACTATGTTCTCAT
>NW_024088927.1:0-6001 GCF_014356525.2 Nilaparvata lugens | reverse complement strand
GCTAACCTTCGATGCTTACTATGTTCTCATTCTAAGTGGGGTCGAAATTTTTAATTAGCAATAGGGATCTCACGGGTAAATTCAACATGCAAAAATAATACATTCACAATCATAAGTGATTTTATATCACAACGACAATTTGGTTCAACTGCGATAACCAACAACTTTGGATCTTCCACCACTCACGCTCCGGCTGGTTAGTCAAACATCCTCACTGGGGTTAGGAATAACATTATGATTTCCGCGATATCCAGTAGCCTCCAATGGTCTCTCAAATCGCACCAGTACGATTTGGGAGTCCATTGCATTCTATGCTCCATACTTGCCCTTTTGTTGTGTAGGCGCAAACAGTAGACAATTCCTTATCCAAATCTAATAGAAATTACTTTGTTTCCATTTAAAGAATGTAAAAAAAGGAACACAAAATTACTATTGTGTTTCAGGATGGCAAAAAGAAAGTATGGAGCTTGGATGGAAGAGGACACGGGAAGAGCATGGCTGCATACAGAAACGGAGACATCGGCTTCAACGAATTCTGCAGACAATATGGAAAAAATATGACTGCTAATGAAGGGAAACAATGAATGGGACATGACACACATTGCCACCTGAAGTGGAACAACAGCTTGTTGAGCACATAAAGAAACTGAGGCTTTTTTCTTGTATTTAATGAGAGAGCAGAATCGCTGGGAAAAGATGGTACTACAATTTATGAAACGCCCCAAGGACATTTCAATTTGTGAGCCTCAGGCAGCATCTTTGGCTAGAGCTCAAGGATTTTCCAAAGAAAATGAATTTTTTGTACTCTTGAGAAGACTGTGGAGGAAAATAAAATTGATGCCACCTCTATTTCAACATTGATGAGACAGGCGTGAGTACTGTACAAAACAAATTATTATTATTAATCAATCGTCCCTTGACCGCCCATGGAGGGGGCATGCGGATTCGTCAAAATTTAAGTCCATTATCTAACTATTCATATTTAAATATTATTCAACCTAACTTCCCAAACGTTGCTCATAATGAGCAGTAAATCCTCCCTTGAATATGGAGATATTTTCAGTAATCCCTCTCAATGAGCTCTAAACTCTCTACCTGTGATTTTCTTCAGACGTCGTGGTAATATATATATCTTATACCAGAGCTTTTTACACTCGCTCATATAGAACCGTATGATGGGCATCGTCCCTTAAGATTCGCCTGTATCTTGTCTCATAATTATGGAATAATCTCCCGTATTGAATGAGCTACCGGGCCGACACGTCACGGTACGATATAGGACAGAAGCTCTATGTTTATTTAGGATTTCTTCTAGACAGCATTTTAAATTATTAAATTATTTATTAATTTTTGAGAAAACATAAAAACAGGTCAATGTAACTTATTGAGCGCGAGGTCTACTGTTAACAGAACTACTAGTGATAGACTGATGAAATAAAAGGAACATAATATTATATGAGAGATTCAGATTCCTTATATTCATGTGTTAACAAAACAAAATTCAACTTACGTTCTAGCGTTATAAATAAATAGGCTGCCAGTAGCAGTAATAACATATTGAATCATATTAAACTAAAGAGTTCTCAATTCTACAATATTATTGAGCTAGAAAAAGGATGAAATATGCGAAAGGTACTACTACTGTAATGTTTTCACATGTAACGGTGAGAGGGAGAGAGAGATTGATTGAGTACTTTATTTATGTAGATACATATATAATGGCTTATACACTTATATACTATAGCTTACAATACAGCAAATTAAAGATGAGTTTACATATATAGACTAAGAAAAATAATTATTGAACTGTATATGATATGAAAAGTAGTTTGTAATATAATAACTATAGATAATTAGGCTATATTGTTGCATCTACATAAATTGGCGGAGCTTTGGACATATCAATGTCCATTCTTCGGAAAGAATATTAAAAATATCCTCCCACTAACTCTCTACCAAAAGAGTGAGTGTGAGAGAGCGATATAATAATATACTCTCATGTCAGTAAATTGTGGTGAATCCAATATCTATAATTTGGACCAAGCTCAACCAAATCCATTGACAACGTTGCCAGATCGTTTCTCAATAATGTGTAAATATAAAATCAATTAACAAAATATTGCATATCAATTATGAAAAATTATTATTTTACCATTGAAAAATAAATTTTCTTGAGGGTAATAAATTTATTATTTTTAACAGTAACAAAATCAATAAAATAAATCTTATAATATTAGCAATTCAACAAAAATACATCATCAAAAAATTAATGTCATCATTAATAATTCATTACTGATAAATATATTCTGAAAGTACATATTTCGAACAAACTAAAACTCGAGCAATTTTCATCTTTTGTTGCTTTAGGCAAAGTGCTCTGGGAAAATTGAGAAATGCTCTGTGTAAAGCTTTATTTCTTATTTAAGGTTGGTACTACTTTTTAGATCAGCTGCTTTGCTTTCTAACTTTTACTAACGCATGCGCGATACGGTGCTGACCAACGAGCTATTATAGTAAACTATAGAGCGGCTGAGTGGCCATTATTCCTGTTACGAATTGAACATTGGCAGCCATGACAGAGAGAGGCAAGTAGCGGCGGGAAATTTGAATGGCCCTATTGTTATAATGGGAACTTGCATAAAATCAAGTGCAAATCAGTTGTATTTAAAACTACATGAATTTTCATTGAGCATTTTAAATGTATGTATTACAGTGGTATGCATCCATAAAATTGACTATTTGAATTGCTTTACTTGAAGCCTTAGTTACATTGTTGATACTGCTTAGCCGTACAAGTGCTCTACAAGTTAAAAAGCCATACTGTAACTGCAAATTATTATGATTTTAGAGATTGGATTTTTATGTTATTTTGAACAAAGAATTCGAAAAAAACCGTTTATGTTGACGTTTCTTTGATACCAGCTTACGGTACTTATTCACTTAGTATCTACAATATCTCCAAGTTCAAAACAAGAAGGCAAAGTATGATAGGTAGTCAAAAAAATAACAAATATTGGACGCTATTGGACGGTAATATTTCTGTCATATTCAGATCATATGAAATTGAAGTTGTACGAAATGATTTTTTCATGTTATAGAACTATTACCGCCTAATACCGGCCTAACATCACACATAACATGATCATACATATAAGCTAATGTCTATGTTCATTCCAGTCAAGTTTGTATTCATCATCATCATCATTATATATTTATCACTAGCAGGTAGCCCGTGCTTCGCAAGGGTCTATTTTAAAACTTGACGTGATGAAATCCAGAAGAATTGAAAATAGGCCTATAAGAATCCTCGGTTGATTAAGAATTTATAAGCAGCATTTCAAGTAAATCAGTCCAGTAGTTCAGACGTGATGATGCATCAAACATAATTTCCCTATCCTCCATACACGTGTGTATAAGTCTTAAGCCAGTTCTTTCCTCTATTATAGTATAGAAGATGATAGATGGATGGATATATCATCCATTTTATCTATCATCATCTATACTATAATAAAGGAAATGAATGAGAATAATTTTGAAAGGTTTGAGATATCGATGTGCGGTTTTCACCATACCTTTTCTCTGGAAATCCTGTATCGGAATCATGTATCATATGACCTTTCAATAAAAAAGGGGTTGTATTCAAAATGGTGGTTCCAAAATGGCGGAAAAAATTTGGGTGCGACGGAAAACCTGTTTTTATCATTCGAAAAGGATCCCCAATCATACCTATCTTCTAATTTCCCTTTTAAGAGAAATGTTCTGCTGCTTCTTTACAACAAGTGAAAGCATGACAAATAATTGAAAAATTGACAAACTGAAACTTGATGTAATCAAATATTGAAGAATTTGAAATAGGTTTATAACCATCCTCGGTTAAGCAAGAATCTATAATGCAAAATTTCAAGTTAATCCGTCCAGTAGTTCAGACGTGATGATGATGCATCAAACATAATTTTTCCTATACTACTTTACACCTGTATACATGTATAATCCAGTTCTTTAATAATATAATAACATTTTTTAATTCCGGCCATATGATTTGGTGATTTTTTTTATGAAATCGTATGTACTATTAATGAAGTTTGAACATTAATTTTGAAAAATCTAGAAGGAAATTTGAAATTTGGGCTTCCAGGTAATAATAATAATATCGAGTGACCTGACTGGCTCAGGTCTGGTGTCAGAGTTTTCAGGTCGCAACTGATCAATTTCAGGGCCTCTGACATGACCTAACGACTGCTTTTTAGGCAGCCGGGACCGACGACTAACGTGTCCATCCGAAACAAAGGAGTGGCCCGAGATAAATATCTTGCCTGGCTTCCAGGTGCACGAGATTGATATTTTTAGAATCTATGTTCAAAATTAGCAGATCTGAATCATTCCCGTTTTTCCGGTATGCAATCCACAAGTTGACATGTTTTGATGCGAATAAAAGAAACACAACCCTACTCTCTCTTATTATATAGATACTATTATAGTCATGGTCTCTTTATAGACCTTGATTATATTATTTTATAATGTGTAAAATAGACGTATACACTATTCTGGTAGAATGTAAGCTGTATGTCCAGTCTTCATTTTCAACAAAATAGTATGCATTTATTCCACATACCATTAAAATAATATATCTCTATTATTTAATATAGTTGTTTACTTTATGAAATTCAATGTACACATTTTATATATTTCTAGTTGGACTACAAATGGGTATAAAGAACCAACGAGAGACGAACAATCTAATAAATATTTGTTATATTTATAGTTAATTGAATTAAGTAACATTCTTTAGCACCAAACAATATAAATTTTGCACATACAATTCCATAGTTATTAGTAAGTACATGAATTTAGTAGCTAGTAAAAGGCTATAGTAGGCTACTCGTTAAAAATTATTCACTTTTATGAGTTTTAGTTAAATAGTAGGCTACAGTACTCAGTGCAACAAAACATGTTATAATCTATTAAACTGGGTTTACACCAAAGTTATTAACAAAATGTTAATAGCTTAATCCCTATATATATTCTATTAATTGAACATAACATATCATACACATGATGAACATAATATCAAGTTCCGTCAATGTAATAGTATCTATAAGAATTAAGCTATTAACATTTTGTTAATAACTTTGTTGTAAACCCAGCTTTAGGCTATAAATCAAATCAAAATCCATTCATTTTCAAAGACAATTACAATTTGTATAGGCCACTTCATGATAAAATTACATAAATTATTACATAAAGCATATAATCATACCACATAAAACAAGAAATCATCACATTAACGTCTTACAAATTCTCCATATTAAAGGCAAAATATTCATCATTAGTATAAAAAACAGTTTTCTTATTAGAAAATCCTTAATTTTAAGTTTATATTCACTCACTAGTAAGCCTCTTTATATGTAACGGTAACTAATTATAAAACCTAATTGCACATGCCCTAAAACTGATATGACTAGAACCCACTAGAACGTACCAGACACGGACCGTGTCAGACCATGCCAGGCACGTAAAATAACAACTATGCCCACTACAACGGATCAACAGCGTTCTATGCCAGTACATTACGCGTATGGTACGCGTATGATACGCGTATGATGCCCGGTCAGAAGTTGTTGGGAACGCGTCAGTTAGCAAGAGAATGTAGCGGTGAACTGGTTACCAACGCGGTGCATACGCGGTTACAACGGGGTTTGCAGGCGTCACGTGCCATGCAAGGAGCGTTCCGTCACAGACAAAATATACTGGCCGACAAATGTTGACCTGGACGTGCATGGCACGGTCCGTGCTTGGCCGGTGACGGAACGGTCTAATGGGTGTATTACATATCAAATGATGCAAAGAATATTTTTTGCATGTGTCGGTACGGGCACGGTCATGGTATGATACGTTCTAGTGGGTTCGAACCTATACCGACAATATTCGTTTCTAGGTTCAACCTATTCTTGTGTTGTGCGAATAAACATCAAAATGACTAGAGAATGAGAACAAGTTAATC
>NW_024088926.1:0-5985 GCF_014356525.2 Nilaparvata lugens | reverse complement strand
AAATGACTAGAGAATGAGAACAAGTTAATCTTTATAAATATAAAACATGGTCGCAATAGGCGTTGGCATTGTCATTGGCATATGCATTGGTGTTGGCATTGACGTTGGCATTGTCGTAGGCATTGGCATCAACATTGGCGCAGGCATTGGCATCGGCAGGCATAGGCGTAGACATCAACATAGATATTGGCATTGGCATCGGCACAGGCATTGGCATAGACATATATGTAGATATTGGCATGATATTGGCATAGGCATCAGCATCAATTGGCGTAGGCATTGGTGTAGATTCAGCATAGATATTGGCATGGCATTTGTATAGATATCAGCGTAGATATTGGCGTTGATAGTCAATTAATGAGTCACACTAGTTCGAAAATCACCCAATGTTCTTATACTCTTCATGGCATTCACTTGTTGTTGATTTCGAGATTCACGTGATAATTATTTCGATGTTATGTCCACGCTGTACCTGTTATCTTAAATGCTTATAAATAAAAGAAAATTTTATTAGGCTACCAATACAATCTAATACCATGACAATTATTTACAGTATATAATCAATATAAAAATAAAATTTGTTACATCTTATTATACAGTCAGCAATACATAAATTGTGAAATTTCCTCAAACTCAATGAGACATCAATTACAAATTTTAATAAAAAATAATTTCATTTCCATTTATTCACTGTTCAAATATTTTATGAAAAGCAAATTATTCAATATTACTAAACATCGTTTGTAGATACTATAATTTTATTTCGACTTTTCAATGTTCTAAACACAAACTACATTTCATGACAAACTTTACTATCAATCATTAAACAAGAAATCATTCAAAACATCAATATATTTCGCTTCAAAGGCAATCAATATTCATAAGTAATCATCTGCATCTATGGCAATCAACATTATTAATCAATATTTTGCATCTATGGCAATCAGCATAAGTAATCAACACAAAAAAATATTATCTCATTACTGCCTCTCTAAGTCATAACCTCTGTTATTCCTTCTTTAGGCAATAATGGGTTTCCATCTCAAAAAACATCACATACCAGCAAAATTATAATCAACAACCCCACTAAAAATTCTACATACACTCCAGCATGCATTTCAAACAATAATCAATCATATCAAAATTTATAGAACAGACAGTTTTAAAATTTAGAAAAGACATCAATTACAAAAACTTTAGTGAAATTTAACCTTTAACTCATTTCAATTAATAATATGACAAGACGTTTTTATTTAATGAAAACTTATTATTCAGTTAACTTTCATTTATATTGAACATCTCATATATATGGCAACACAATTCATTAATACTTTCAATTTTGAAGTTTTATTATTATAACAAAAGAATTTATACATAAGATTAAATTTCAGCATGTTTTGAATTGAACCATTTGTTTTTAAATATTTCAGAATTTGAAGACTGTATAATAAGTACAAACCATTTCAAGATTGCAATACAAAGACGATCAGATGGATAATGGGTAGATAAGTTCCCTAAAAATACAAATAAGAGAAAAAGAAAAATTGAGTAAATTAATTCCTAAATAATAAAGGAAGAGAAAGATTAATTAGAGCCTATCCTACATTATCCTGCAGTGTGGAAGCACGGCCGTCCTTTAGCAGTGTGGAGGCACGGATTCATCCCAGCTGTCTGTTGCTGGAAGTAAGGCAGTGCGAAAGCACGGCACGCAGTGCAAAGCATGCACGCAGTGCGAAAGCATGGCTCCCCCAGGGCAAAAGCCCAGCTTGCAGGGCGAAAGCCTGGCAAAGGTAGTGCGTGAGCTTTACCTCAGCAGTGTGAAAACACTGCAACCATATTGCTAGCTTGTCCGACATTGTGTGCAAACATGACCATCGGTCAGTGTGTGTATGGATTGTCATTACGCGGACGCACACCTTCGCGGTGTGGAAGCACAGCAGCAGTGCGAAAGCACGGATCTTTGCAGGGCATAAGCCCAGCCCACAGTGCAAAAGCATGGCTCGCAGGGCGTAAGCCCGCTTTGTGTTTTGTGTTACCCTTATCCTGCAGTGCGCGAGCACGGCTTGTCCGGACAGGGCGAGATTCCTCGTGCCTTGCTGTGTGCAAACACAGCTCTCCAGCAGAGCGCAAGCTCTGTTCCTAGTGTAAAAGCAGGGGCCAGTTTTCCTGCAAGTCAGCAGATGTGGACACACCGCGACGACTTGAGTTCTCAGAGCTCAGTAGGAGGTGCTTTTCACCTTTTATGTTTTTGTGTTTTCTGTTTCTGTGTTACCCTTATCCTGCAGTGTGGAAGCACGGCGTCCTTTAGCAGTGTGGGGCACGGGACTCTTGCAGTGCGGAAGCATGCGCCCCCTTTGCAGTGTGGAAGTACAGCGTCTCCTGCAGTGTGGAAGCACGGCGTCTCTATCCTGCAGTGCGGAAGCCGGGAGTGCTTCTCTGCAGCACAATGGCCCTCTCGGCCACTGAGGGAGGCTCGTGAAGGGCTAGTAGGAGCTCAGTCTAGTGCAGGTATCCAGTGCGAGCCGTTTGTTAGAGAAAGTGAAGGAAGCAGCGCGCAGCTAGCAACTTAGTACAGCTTGTATCCTGAGTAACTCCGACTCCTTGACTACTAGGAGTTGTGTCTGAGGTTAACGGGGGTTAATCGAAGACACTGGAAGCTCCGAGGTTCAGCACTCACTTGAGCGAGTGTTGTTCAACCATTTCGACGACTTTTGGCAGCAACCTGCCTGTCTCAACCAGTGGTGACAAGTCAGGTTTCGGCCAAAACTGACTGGACCCTGGTACATCATCGCGAGGACCAGGAAAGGTAGAGGACCTCGAATAAGGCTCAGGAAGTTCTTTCTCGACCTCGAGACGTGATCCCGGCCCCAGGAAAGCCGGTGCCCAAGGTTAGGGACCCAGTGACCAGCATCGATGGCGAGTCTAAGGGACTCTCCTACCTTGCTATTTCCAATAGGATAAGCAGAGGACCTCGAGTAAGGCTTGGGAAGGCCTTTCTTGACCCGACACACGAACGTGGCCCCAGGAAATAGCTGGTGCCCGAGGTTAGGGACCCAGTGACCAGAGGTGAAGCCTGGTGCAAGGGCTCTCATACCTTGCTATTCGTCCTAGAACAGCAAGAGGACCTCGATTAAGGCTTGAGAAGGCCTTTCTCAACTCCGAGACTCGATCCTGGCCCCAGGAAATAGCCGGTGCCCGAGGTTAGGGACCCAGTGACCAGTAGTGAAGCCGGTGCAAGGGCTCTCATAGCTGGCTATTTCGTCTTCTAATAGCAAGAGGACCTTGAGAAAGGCTTGGAAGGCCTTTCTCGACTCCGTGACACGATCCTGCCCTCAGGAAACAGCCGGTGCCCAGGTTAAGGACCCGTGACTAGAGGTGAAGCCCGGTGCAGGGCTCCTATATCTTGCTATCGTGCCAGAATAGCAAGAGGACCTCGAGTAAGGCTTGGGAAGGCCTTTCTCAACCCCGACACACGATCCTGGCCCCAGGAAATAGCCGGTGCCCGAGGTTAGGGACCCGGTGACCAGTTGTTGATGCCCGGTGCAAGGGCTCCTATAGCTTGCTATTTCGTCTTCTAATAGCAAGAGGACCTCGAGTAGGCTTGGGAAGGCCTTTCTCGACCCCGAGACATGATCCTGACCGCAGGAAACCCCGGTGCTCGAGGTTAGGGACCGGTGACCAGAGGTGAAGCCCGTGCAAGGGCTCCTATAGCTTGCTGTTTCACCTTCGAATAGCAGGAGGACCTCAAGAAAGGCTTGGAAGGCCTTTCTCGTCTCCGTGACACGATCCTGGCCCCAGGAAACAGCCGTGCCCGAGTTAGGGACCCGTGACTGACTAGAGCAACCAGTCCGAGGCCCTGAAACCCTGCTAATTCGAATCCCAATAGCAGGAGATATCTAGTGACAATCGGGTACATTACTCCCATAACAGAGACCCCCCTCATGGGCGACACCAGATCGTTCCTGTTCCTCTCACTCCACGCCCAACCCTACTCTACTTCAGTAGTACTCTACTACATCAGTACTCTACTTCTCCAATGTCACGGAGCAAGAGGTCTTCTTGGCTGTTCATCGAGTGAAGAGTAATGCTGTTGGTGCGGACGGTATCCCGATTAAGTTCATCAAAATATCCTTCCTTTATCCTCCATTTCTCACCCATTTGATCAATACCTCACTTTTAACGTCTGTTTTTCCTAATGACTGGAAGCTATCCTATAGTGATTCCTTGAACAAGATCCCTAACCCTCTCTCCATCCGATTACAGGCCTATAGCTTATTGTCCGTTTTGTCCAAGGTTCTGGAAATTATCGTTCACTCCCAATTAAGCTCATTTATCCATGGTTCTGGATTGATTGGTGACTTTCAATCGGGTTCCGTAGTGGTCATAGCACCACCTCTGCGCTCCTGAGAGTCACTGACGACATCCGTAGGGCTATGGAGGTAGAGAGCTAACAGTTCTAGTCCTAATAGATTTTAGTAAGGCATTCGATAGCATTTTCCATCCCACTTTACTCTATAAACTCAGAACTTAGGTTTTTCCAACTCCACTGTGGCATGGGTGAGGTCCTATCTTCAGGGTCGGTGTCAGTGTGTGAGAGTCGGGATGCCTCTTCACGGTGGCGTGAAGTGAACAGAGGAGTTCCTCAGGGTTCGGTATTGGGTCCTCTGCTGTTCAGCATCTACATAAATGACGTGACAAGCACTCTACTCACGACCAGACATCACCTGTATGCCGACGACTTGCAAGTATACCGGCACTGCAAGAAAAATGACTTCGACGTCACAGTTGATGAAGTCAATGCTGACTTGACTCGTTTGGTACGATGGACTGAGAATAATGGACTGAAAATTAACGAAACTAAATCAAATCAATAGTCATAGGTTATTCAAGACTTTTAACACAATTGACATAACTAACAGACCATTTATAAATTGAATAACATACAATTGCAATACAGTTCTGACGTGAAAAATCTAGGACTTACAATGACAAGGACTCTTGACTGGACCAGCCACGTGACTCAGACTTGTAACAGGGTCATTGGGGGATTATGACATTGAAACGGATCTCTGACTTCATTCCCTTTTCAAAAAGGGTATGTTGGTCAAGACTCTGATCTTCCCGATCTTCAACTACTGTGACATTGTGACTCTTGACATGACAGTTCAACTTCTGCAGAGGATGCAGCGTGCACATAATTACTGTGTTCGCTTTATCTTTAACCTGAGACGTGACGACCATGTAACTGAATACTTTGACAGACTTGAAATTATGAGCTGCGTGAGAGTAGATCACATCATGCTTTGTGCTTCCTCTATAAGATATTGAAAACTAAACCCCTAAGTATCTGGCAGTAGAGTACCGTTACTTGGGTGACTTTGGTCGTGGAGGAACGCGGCATGGATCCCATCTGCTGGCTGTCCAACACATAGGACTGTTATGTACAACAAGTCGTTCCTTGTGACAGCCTGTAGTTTGTGGAATTCTCTGCCTGCTGAGCTAAGGCTTGTTGAGGGACATCGTCGGTTCGGTGCGGCTGTCTTGCGGTGGATCAGAGGTGGTGGACTCGGCTGGATGTTCACTAAATCTTAACGTTGTGTTAGTGTGTGTGTGTGTGTGTGTGTGTGTGTGTGTGTGTGTGTGTGTGTGTGGTGTGTGTGTGTGTGTGTGTGTGTGTGTGTTTGTGTGTGTGTGTGTCCTTTCTTCCTCTTTGATTTATTCCTCTCTTTCTTCTTTTTTCTTCTATCGAATGATCTATGGATTTTGAACAGACGTTTCTTCCGTTTTCACTTTTCAATTTTCTCTTTTTCTCATTGTATTATTTTCACTGATTCAATTAGAAAGAATTTGTTTTTTTTCTTTCTTTCTTCACTATTTAAAATTTATTATTTTGTAAATTGTTTTATTTTATCTTATAATCTTTGTTGTATAGTGTTTTAGTTTTACTTAGAATTGTATTGGAGGGTTAGTGTAAGAGAGGGCCGG
>NW_024088925.1:0-5991 GCF_014356525.2 Nilaparvata lugens | reverse complement strand
ATTGTATTGGAGGGTTAGTGTAAGAGAGGGCCGGCTGCGCCCTAACTTGCAATTTCCAATAAAATATTCCATCTAAGATTATAAAATATCTATTGCTAATCTAGATTTTGGATAGTATTACAATGGTAAAGTCTGGTGTTTCAAATATTACTCACATTTTTGGCCTAGTAATTTTCTGCTTCGCAGTAATTTTATCTCCATCGCAGCAAATAGTCTGTACATCAGTCTTTTCAGAGGTTTCTCAGCAATTTCCTGTTGACAAAATTTGAAAACACTTCACAAATAAATCCCAGAAGTAACTCTATAATCCATACTCTATTGTATAATTCTATTAACTTTACTACACTCTATAGAATGATCAATATTGAGCAAGAGCTTTCGAGCTATCGAAGCAGTTTATGTCAAGAGCCGAGAGCATAATGAGTTGACAATACAGAGATGTCAAGGCATGAAACGTTCATTAATAGGTTTCGTCACTCTGAATACATTAATGATCTGTAGCTAATCTCTTTAAATACCGTACAATGAGCATTTGCATCCATATTGGAGATTAAATTTTGTCTCATCACAACGATATGCTTTTGAAGGTTCTCAAATGGTTTTGAAAATGTTCACAAATGCTGAAGCTGCGCTTACACCAAAATTATTAACAGAAAGTTAATAACTTAATCCTTATAGATTCTATTAGATTGAACATAACTTATCATACACATGATGATCATATGTGTTTGTCAAGTTCGGTTCTATCTAATAGAATCTATAAGGATTAAGTTATTAACATTTTGTTATAATTTGGTGTAAACGGGTCTTAAGAATTGCTGATGTTTTATTACTTAGAAGCCGTTTATTACATTACCCCGATTTACTGTTACTATAGAGGAAATATGTGAACTATTTATTCGTCTATGCTCTTACTCCATCTCCAACATCAATCTTTAATACCTTTATTCAAAAACAAATAATAAATGAACAATAAAATACATTCCAAAAATCAAAGCTTAAATCACATTTATATAGCTAAAGCATTGCTATAAATCACATCAATCACATTGTATTATATGATTGCATTTCAGCATAGATGTATAAGCTTAAAGCTCCATATTTTCTCCATATGATATGTGATATACATATTGATGCTACAATATAATATGTAAGATTGAATATTCAAACCTAATATTCAAGCCTAATTATTTTTATATTGTACTCCAAATAAATTAAAATATTATTCACAATATTTCAAAACAATTTATTCATCTATTTATAATTTGATAGATACAATATATCATTCTCAACTATGAATGATGGGAAAGGAAAAAATTTAGAAATTTTCCTTTCCCAAATTTAGATAGAAATTGCCCTCAATAACAATTGAGGATACTGCCAAACCCGTAAATACCCAATTATAGGAACAAGACAAATTAAATAATTTACTGAAAATCATGTAACACAACAAACGAATGGTTTTTATAGGAACATAAATGAGAGAATACAGAATAAACAAAAACAAATTAATAATAATAATAGATCTTCACTAAGGAAATTGATGTATAAGAATTCGATAACCTACTTGTATTCTACAATAATTATTATTAATAAATAATTATTATCAAACGAAAATTCCAATTAAATGCTGTGAATCCCCCGAAGACTTCTGCTACTGCAAATATGACAACAGGGTAAACAGCTAGATGGAAATTAGATGAGCGCTACTATTCCCGGTCTGACAAATAATTTTTGAATAGTAGCGCTCATCGAATTTCCATCTAGCTGTTACCCTGTTGTCAATATTTGCAGTAGCAGAAGTCTTCGGGGTGATTTACAGCATTTAATTGGGATTTTCGTTTAATAATAATTATTCATTAATTAGCATTTGAACAAATGCAACTTCAAATTTATTTTCCATCTGTAAATGATTATTATTTATTTAGCGTATGGCAGATACACAACACATATGAAGCGCATAAGTCTCAAATGCCTACATAATTTCTTCTTCTCCTCCTTCTTTTTCTTCTTCTTCTATTATACACTGTAGAATGTATTTATACCTTAGAATTATATTCTTGGCCTTCATTATACTCTTATATTCTACATTATAGATATTCTCATCTTCTACAAGATGTGATATTTCATAGTGTATGGTTTTTGTTCATATGGATGTATTCACCTTTTCTTGTGTTAAGCTTATTGAGAATAAAACTTCATTCATTCATTATTCTTTCTTACAATAAGCACATCATCAAAATGATAGGGCGAGGAAAAATAAGGTGACCTTGTGCTATTCCTCTCACAAATTTCGATAAGGTTACACACATGGTCCGAAACAGGTTGTCTTGTATTTCTTCACAAAATGTTGAGTCCTAAAATACTCTCACAAAACAGATTCACATATTTTATATTCTTGTATCAAGTATTCTAATGACTACTCGTACAAAAATTTGTTTGACCATAAATAATTTCACTTTGCCTTTTTTACAATTTTTTGTATTGTTGACTGTAAATGAATTGAATATAAATTCAAATTTAGATGCTTTCAAGCATATAAGAAATATTACACACTATTATCACTAAAATAGAAAATATTCACATATTAAAGGAATTTTGAAGGACCGAAAAACAAACTTAAGGCCGTGCAAATAAGACTAAAAATACACTTTCTACTGGTGATAATTTTCCATTTGTATTTATCAAGCTATCAGAATGTGAAGTTTTCTCAGGAGAACATTTTTTTCCGATCATTACATTTGGGATATGAGCACCTAAAGTTTAAATTTTTGGGACAGAACATTTCAAATCGGTAAGAGATATATTATATGAGATTCAGAGGATAAATTCTTCATGGTTTTGTTGATTGAATAAAAAAAGTGAAATTATTAATTTTGAGAAAGTTATTCAATTTACCAAAAATAACTCAACTAAAAGTTTTTTTTTGCCATTTTTGGTAAATTAAATAACTATTTCAAAAATTTGTTTTTCTGAGAGAACTTTTCAATTTTGATAGCTTGATGATATACAAATCGAAAAACTTTGAAAAATATCACGAGTAGAAAGTTTATTTTTAGCCTTTGCACGGCCTAAGTTTGTTTTTTCGGTCCTTCAAAATTCCTTTAATATGTGAATATTTTCTATTTTAGTGATAATGTGTAATATCTCTTCTTTGCTTGATAGTTTATAGATAGGTAAGAGATACTTACCAAATATGAAATGTTCTGTCCCAAAATTCAAAGTTTAGGCGCTCATATCTCATGAAGTAATGATCGGAAAAAAATGTTTTCCTGGGAAAACTTTTTCATTTTGATAGCTTGATGATATACAAATCGAAAAACTTTGAAAAATATCACCAGTAGAAAGTTTATTTTTAGCCTTTGCACGGCCTTAAGTTTGTTTTTTCGGTCCTTCATAATTCCTTTAATATATACAAAGCTTGATGATTCTAATTCTGTAAAGCTTGATGATATAATAATCGAAAAACTTTAAAAAATATCACCAGTAGAAAGTTTATTTTTAGCCTTTTCACAGCCTTAATTATGAAATGTAGGATTGAGACTGACCTTAGCTCCTAATTGTAGATAATTTTCGATATCGAGGGGCATCGGTGTCTGCCTGGAGGGATGGATCTCATGGAGGTGAGGCGGCAGCAGTTGGGGGGTAGGAGAAGGGGGTGGAGGAGGCGTGGGTGGTGAGTCACTCTCCAATCCACCGCCACTGTCTTCATTTGCGTCTCTGTCACTCCCTTGTGTCTCTCGATGTCTCTCTCTGTCACTCCCTTGTGTTTCTCTATGTCTCTCTCGGTCTCTCTCTAGAGTCTCTCTCTCTCGCTCTTTCTCGGCGGTCGCGTCCGAACCACTTTCGAAGATCTGTTCACCGTATAGCTCGTCCACTGCATCTTGACAACCAATCAGATTTATTTAGTTATTTATGTTACAAATGATACTTTCAAATTCAAATCCATTCTAATTTCAAAAAGTGTACATATTATTGGAATAATTAGGAATTGAATAAAAACTGGAATCTACTGACTAGGAACTAGTAAAGCTCGGGACACATATACCGCACCGAGCACGTGCCGAGCTACGGCCGAGCTACGTCCGCGACACGGTGATGATGGTAGGAGACCAACATATCCGTGCGACAGCCGAGCGGCAGCAGTGTCTCAGTTATGTAGTGCTACTGTGGTCTGATTTTTGAATGTGTTAAACTATTGTTAATAATATAACACTATTAAAGCTTGTTACATCCGATTTAAATTTATATTTTTCAATTTTAAACTAACTACCTGTAGACGATGAGAATCATAGTGCTGGTATATACTTCGGTGCATAACAATACCACAATCAGTCATGTATTGGGGAAATATATATCAGCAATAATTTTTTTTGTGTAGTTGAGAAGTTGATATCGTGGTAATTATTCATATTGAATGAAAAAGACTAAGAAATTGTCAAAAAACCACTGATTTATTGATAATTGGAAAGACCGGTTTCGGTTATTACACCATTGTCAATCTCTAATAAACTAAACTAAATACAAGAGCAGCAGAATTTATACTATTAGGCGAGTACTGCTATTGGTCGAGGGCATGAACGCCTGCCATTGGCCTAGCCAGATAGTCTCCTCCCACTCAACGGTGTGTTGGGAGGGATGTTGCTTCCCAACACACCGTTGAGTGGGAGGAGACTGTCTGGCTAGGCCAATGGCAGGCGTTCATGCCCTCGACATCCCTCCCAACACACCGTTGAGTGGGAGGAGACTATCTGGCTAGGCCAATGGCACGCGTTCATGCCTCGACCAATAGCAGTACTCGCCTAATAGTATAAATTCTGCTGCTCTTGTATTAGTTTTAGTTTATCAGAGATGACAATGGTGTAATAACCGAAACCGGTCTTTCTAATTATCAATAAATCAGTGGGTTTTTGACAATTTCTTAGTCTTTTTCATTCAATAGCAATAAAATTGTTATCTTCTGCCTTATGTATCTGATGTAATTAGTTTTAAATTTGAAATTTAAGACACAGCGAAGGGTTCCTCTTTTATAATTATGTTGTTTATTTTATTATTTATTATATGATGTCTATCATACCTTTGGCTTGACTTATTAATGGATTATATACTTGGTTTAACTTATTTTCAGTTCAACAATATTTCTCATCACTTTGATCGTGAAAAACTGGAAAATTCCGCATCTCTTCAATAAGTTTTTCACTCTCTATGTTCACTCTCTACGGCCGCACCGTCACCGTCAAAAAGTAAACTGAACTAGTCGGTGACGGCTCGGTCAACAACCACGGTGACGGTGCTGACGCGGTGCGGTAGTATGTGTCCCTACACGTTTGAAAGCATTTGTTTTCTCACTCACTGTAGTACGTCCGTGACACGGACGTGCCGATGCGCGGGATCGGTGTGTTCCGGCCATAATAAGTTCTAGCTATTCAGGTAAGATTATACAGCTGACTCAGATCCTAGCATTTGTTGAAAATTACTTAGAGCTAGCAATTGCTAGCTTTTATTCAATCGACCTAATATGTTGAAAAGTATATCTTCATTGGATAAAAAACTTGAATAAGTGAGCATATTCACCATGGTTCACATTCTCCTTGTCAGATCTGAGAGGTTGTCTCAGCCTTGGGGTTTTCTCCACGTCATCGCTATCAGCACCAAAATCAATCCTTTCAAGCTTGTTTGATTGTCAAAATGCTGTGGATGACTGTTCGACCCTGTTCAAAAGATTTCAATCTATTAAAATATTGTTTAAAAATAGTTATTTGTGCAACTAGTGCGCAAAGTGACAGTTGCTGCACCGAAAGAAACGTTTACGCCCGAGCCGTAGGCGAGGGGCGGAATGGTTTCTGAGTGCAGCAGAGGAACTTTGCGCACGTATTTCACATTAAGTTTTTCCTACAGTTACCATTGAATATGAAAAGTGGGTAATTATGGGTAAAATTGCCTGAAATGCATCAATGTTTTCTGTGTAATTTTATTATTGATAAAAACCTT
>NW_024088924.1:0-7412 GCF_014356525.2 Nilaparvata lugens | reverse complement strand
CATTCTGCCGCCTCTCCGCCGTCAACATAGACCGAACATAAACTGGGCGCCAGGTTGGTTCCTCGCCAACCGGTGGTGATGCGTCGGCACCATCCGAAGAAATGAGCAAGCTACCCGGCCAGATCCTAGGCCTAGCTTCATAGAAGATCTTGAAGATCTGCGCCGTGCTTTCGCACTGCGTTGAGACGCCGTGTTCGCACACGCAAGAGACCGCCGTGTTTGCACACTGCAAGAGGCCGCCGTGCTTCCGCACTGCGATGGGGGACGCCGTGCTTTCGCACTCGCAAGAAACGCCGTGCTTTCGCACTGCAAAGGACCGCCGTGCTTCCGCACTGCAATGGGGTGCGCCGTGTTTGCACACTGCAAGAACGCCGTGCTTTCGCACTGCAAAGGACCGCCGTGCTTCCGCACTGCAATGGGGGACGCGCGTGCTTTCGCACTGCAAGAAACGCCGTGCTTTCGCACTGCAAAGGACCGCCGTGCTTCCGCACTGCATGGGGGACGCCGTGCTTTCGCACTGCAAGAAACGCCGTGCTTTCACTGCAAAGGACCGCCGTGCTTCCGCACTGCAATGGGGGACGCCGTGTTTGCACACTGCAAGAGGCCGCCGTGCTTCCGCACTGCGATGGGGGACGCCGTGCTTTCGCACTGCAAGAAACGCCGTGCTTTCGCACTGCAAAAATAAGACGCGGTGCTTTCGCACTGCAAAAGGAATGCCGTGCTCTCGCACTGCCCGGGTGCCGTGCTTCCGCACTGCCAGGAACACCATGCTTTCGCATCGCGAAAAGGACGCCGTGCTCCGCACTGCAGAGTTGCCGTGTTTCCACACTGCCGAGGACGCCGTGCTTCCGCACTGCAGATGAGAGCGCCGTGCTCTCGCACTGCCAGGAAGGGCGGGTAACACAAAAAAAAACACGAGGTGAACACACCTCAGACAGGTTCTGAGACCTAAGTAGCATTGCAAGGGAAACGCCGTGCTTCCGCACTGCAAAGAGTCGCCGTGCTCTCGCACTGCAAAAATAAGGCCGCGGTGCTTTCGCACTGCCGAGTCGCCGTGCTTCCGCACTGCCCAGGACGCGTGCTTCCGCACTGCAGGTGAGAGCGCCATGCTTTCGCACTGCCGGGGAGCGCCGTGTCACACTTGCAGGACACTGCGGGAAGTGTCGTGCTTCGCACTGTACATAAATGGACGCCGTGCTTCCGCACTGCCGAGTCGCCGTGTTTTCACACTGCAGAAGGACGCGTGCTTTCGCACTGCAGGTAAGAGCGCCGTGCTCTCGCACTGCCAGGAGGGACAACACAGGGTACACAAAACACACAAAAAAACACAGAAACACAAAAACACAGAAACACAAAAACACAGAAACACACAAACACAGAAACAAATCGCCGGGCTTTCGCCCTGCGGGCCGTGCTTGCGCACTGCGTGCCGTGTTTTCACACTGCCGCGGTGTCCCACACCGCGAAGGTGTGCGTCCCGCGTAATGACAATCCAGACACTCACTGACCGATGTGTCATGCTTGCGCACGACGTTCGGACGAGCTCGCAATCTGGCTGCCTGTGTTCCCACACTGCCTTGGTCAAGCTCGCGCACTACCTTTGCCGGGCTTTCGCCCTGCGGGCCGGGCTTTCGCCCTGCATGCCGTGCTTGCGCACTGCGATGGGGACGCCGGCTTTCGCACTGCAAGAGCGCCGTGCTTTCGCACTGCAAAAATAAGGACGCGGTGCTTTCGCACTGCCAAGGAATGCCGTGCTTTCGCACTGCCCGGGTGCGCCGTGCTTCCGCACTGCCAGGAACGCTATGCTTCCGCATCGCGAAAAGGACGCCGTGCTCCCGCACTGCAGAGTTGCCGTGTTTCCACACTGCCGGGGACGGCCGTGCTTCCGCACTGCAGATGAGAATCGCGGTGCTCTCGCACTGCCAGGAGGGGCGGGTAACACAAAAAAAAAACGAGGTGAACAACACCTCAGACAGGTTCTGAGAACCTAAATAACATTGCAAGGGAAACGCCGTGCTTCCGCACTGCAATGAGTCGCCGTGCTCTCGCACTGCAAAAATAAGGACGCGGTGCTTGCGCACTGCAAAAGGAACGCCGTGCTTTCGCACTGCCGGGGCGCCGTGTTTCCTCCACACTGCCAGGAACGCTATGCTTTCGCATCGCGAAATAGGACGCCGTGCTCCCGCACTGCAGAGTTGCCGTGTTTCCACACTGCCGAGGACGCCGTGCTTCCGCACTGCAGATGAGAATCGCGGTGCTCTCGCACTGCCAGGAGGGGCGGGTAACACAAAAAACGAGAGGGAACAACACCTCAGACAGGTCTGGGAACCCAAATAACCTTGCAAGGGGAACGCCGTGCTCCGCACTGCAATGAGTCGCCGTGCTTGCGCACTGCATGTGCGGGCTTTCGCCCTGCATGGCCGTGTTTTCACACTGCCTAGCTTCGCCGTGCTTGCGCACTGCATGTGCCGGGCTTTCGCCCTGCATGGCCGTGTTTTCACACTGCCTTGCTTCGCCGTGCTTGCGCACTGCATGTGCCGGGCTTTCGCCCTGCATGGCCGTGTTTTCACACTGCTTGCTTCGCCGTGCTTGCGCACTGCATGTGCCGGGCTTTCGCCCTGCATGGCGTGTTTTCACACGCTTGCTTCGCCGTGCTTGCGCACTGCATGTGCCGGGCTTTCGCCCGCATGGCCGTGTTTTCACACTGCCTTGCTTCGCCGTGCTTGCGCACTGCATGTGCTGGGCTTTCGCCCTGCATGGCCGTGTTTTCACAAGCCTTGCTTCGCCGTGCTTGCGCATGCATGTGCCGGGCTTTCGCCTGCATGGCCGTGTTTTCACACTGCCTTGCTTCGCCGTGCTGCGCACTGCATGTGCCGGGCTTTCGCCCTGCATGGCCGTGTTCTCACACTGCCTTGCTTCGCCGTGCTTGCGCACTGCATGTGCCGGCTTCGCCCTGCATGGCCGTGTTCTCACACTGCCTTCCTTCCAGCATGAGACAGCTAGGATGAATCTCCAACACGACTAGGAACTCGTCGTGGTCTCAGCAATAGTCAGCTGAGATACAGCTCCCAATATCCAGGAGCTTGTCGAGGAAGTAGACTCAAGTTGTAGTCCCCATCCTCAAGAAGAAACGTGATACACAACAATGTAACACTTCACAGGAGGCAGAAGTTGATAGAGGTGAATTGGAGTCCAGGAAAACCACCAAGTGTCAGAGTGATTGATACCCTCGATAGTTCAGTGTATCATCAACTTATTGTTCACAATAACAGATGAGAGATGACTATATGATGTAGAATACTGAATTATATGGTTGACAAGAAGCCACTAGTTGTGATGTTACACCACATATTTCGATTTTATATCACATTAAATGTGGTCGAAATAATAATTCATTGGCTTTCGCAAGCACGGCGAAGCAAGGCAGTGTGAAAACACGGCCATGCAGGGCGAAAGCCCGGCACATGCAGTGCGCAAGCACGGCGAAGCAAGGCAGTGTGAAAACACGGCCATGCAGGGCGAAAGCCCGGCACATGCAGTGCGCAAGCACGGCGAAGCAAGGCAGTGTGAAAACACGGCCATGCAGGGCGAAAGCCGCACATGCAGTGCGCAAGCACGGCGAAGCAAGGCAGTGTGGAAACCCGGCCATGCAGGGCGAAAGCCCGGCACATGCGTGCGCAAGCACGGCGAAGCAAGGCAGTGTGAAAACACGGCCATGCAGGGCGAAAGCCCGGCACATGCAGTGCGCAAGCACGGCGAAGCAAGGCAGTGTGAAAACACGGCCATGCAGGGCGAAAGCCCGGCCATGCAGTGCGCAAGCAAGGCGAAGCAAGGCAGTGTGAAAACACGGCCATGCAGGGCGAAAGCCCGGCACATGCAGTGCACAAGCACGGCGAAGCAAGGCAGTGTGAAAACACGGCCATGCAGGGCGAAAGCCCGGCACATGCAGTGCGAGAGCACGGCGACTCATTGCAGTGCGGAAGCACGGCGTTTCCCTTGCAATGTTATTTGGGTTCCCAGAACCTGTCTGAGGTGTTGTTCACCTCGTTTTTTTTGTGTCACCCGCCCCTCCTGGCAGTGCGAGAGCACCGCGATTCTCATCTGCAGTGCGGAAGCACGGCGTCCTCGGCAGTGTGGAAACACGGCAACTCTGCAGTGCGGGAGCACGGCGTCCTTTTTCGCGATGCGAAAGCATAGCGTTCCTGGCAGTGCGGAAGCATGGCGCCCCGGGCAGTGCGAAAGCACGGCGTTCCTTTTGCAGTGCGCAAGCACCGCGTCCTTATTTTTGCAGTGCGAGAGCACGGCGACTCATTGCAGTGAGGAAGCACGGCGTTTCCCTCGCAATGTTATTTAGGTTCTCAGAACCTGTCTGAGGTGTTGTTCATCTCGTTTTTGTGTTACCCGCCCCTCCTGGCAGTGCGAGAGCACCGCGACTCTCATCTGCAGTGCGGAAGCACGGCGTCCTCGGCAGTGTGGAAACACGGCAACTCTGCAGTGCGGGAGCACGGCGTCCTTTTTCGCGATGCGAAAGCATAGCGTTCCTGGCAGTGCGGAAGCACGGCGCCCCGGGCAGTGCGAAAGCACGGCGTTCCTTTTGCAGTGCGCAAGCACCGCGTCCTTATTTTTGCAGTGCGAGAGCACGGCGACTCATTGCAGTGCGGAAGCACGGCGTTTCCCTTGCAATGTTATTTAGTTCTCAGAACCTGTCTGAGGTGTGGTTCATCTCGTTTTTGTGTTCTCGCGGTGCTCTCGCACTGCCAGGAGGGGGGGTAACACAAAAACGAGATGAACAACACCTCAGACAGGTTCTGAGAACCTAAATAACATTGCAAGGGAAACGCCGTGCTTCCGCACTGCAATGAGTCGCCGTGCTCTCGCACTGCAAAAATAAGGACGCGGTGCTTGCGCACTGCAAAAGGAACGCCGTGCTTTCGCACTGCCGGGGCGCCGTGCTTCCGCACTGCCAGGAACGCTATGCTTTCGCATCGTGAAAAAGGACGCCGTGCTCCCGCACTGCAGAGTTGCCGTGTTTCCACACTGCCGAGGACGCCGTGCTTCCGCACTGCAGATGAGAGTCGCGGTGCTCTCGCACTGCCAGGAGGGGCGGTGGTAACACAAAAACGAGATGAACAACACCTCAGACAGGTTCTGAGAACCTAAATAACATTGCAAGGGAAACGCCGTGCTTCCGCACTGCAATGAGTCGCCGTGCTCTCGCACTGCAAAAATAAGGACGCGGTGCTTGCGCACTGCAAAAGGAACGCCGTGCTTTCGCACTGCCCGGGCGCCGTGCTTCCGCACTGCCAGGAACGCTATGCTTTCGCATCGCGAAAAAGGACGCCGTGCTCCCGCACTGCAGAGTTGCCGTGTTTCCACACTGCCGAGGACGCCGTGCTTCCGCACTGCAGATGAGAGTCGCGGTGCTCTCGCACTGCCAGGAGGGGCGGTAACACAAAAACGAGATGACAACACCTCAGACAGGTTCTGAGAACCTAAATAACATTGCAAGGAAACGCCGTGCTTCCTCACTGCAATGAGTCGCCGTGCTCTCGCACTGCAAAAATAAGGACGCGGTGCTTGCGCACTGCAAAAGGAACGCCGTGCTTTCGCACTGCCGGGCGCCATGCTTCCGCACTGCCAGGAACGCTATGCTTTCGCATCGCGAAAAAGGACGCCGTGCTCCCGCACTGCAGAGTTGCCGTGTTTCCACACTGCCGAGGACGCCGTGCTTCCGCACTGCAGATGAGAATCGCGGTGCTCTCGCACTGCCAGGAGGGGCGGGTGACACGAAAAAAACGAGGTGAACAACACCTCAGACAGGTTCTGGGAACCCCAATAACATTGCAAGGGAAACGCCGTGCTTCCGCACTGCAATGAGTCGCCGTGCTCTCGCACTGCATGTGCCGGGCTTTCGCCCTGCATGGCCGTTTTCACACTGCCTTGCTTCGCCGTGCTTGTGCACTGCATGTGCCGGGCTTTCGCCCGCATGGCCGTGTTTTCACACTGCCTTGCTTGCCGTGCTGCGCACTGCATGTGCCGGGCTTTCGCCCTGCATGGCCGTGTTTTCACACTGCCTTGCTTCGCCGTGCTTGCGCACTGCATGTGCGGGCTTTCGCCCTGCATGGCCGTGTTTTCACACTGCCTTGCTTCGCCATGCTTGCGCACTGCATGTGCCGGGCTTTCGCCTGCATGGCCGGTTTTCCACACTGCCTTGCTTCGCCGTGCTTGCGCACTGCATGTGCCGGGCTTTCGCCCTGCATGCCGTGTTTTCACACTGCCTTGCTTCGCCGTGCTTGCGCACTGCATGTGCGGGCTTTCGCCCTGCATGGCCGTGTTTTCACACTGCCTTGCTTCGCCGTGCTTGCGCACTGCATGTGCCGGGCTTTCGCCCTGCATGGCCGTGTTTTCACACTGCCTTGCTTCGCCGTGCTTGCGAAAGCCAATGAATTATTATTTCGACCACATTTAATTGTGATAAAAATCGAAATATGTGGTGTAACATCACAACTAGTGGCTTCTTGTCAACCATATAATTCAGTATTCTACATCATATAGTCATCTCTCATCTTTTATTGTGAACAATAAGTTGCTGATACACTGAACTATCTGAGGGTATCAATCACTCTGACACTTGGTGGTTTTCCTGGACTCCAATTCACCTCTATCAACTTCTGCCTCCTGTGAAGTGTTACATTGTTGTGTATCACGTTTCTTCTTGAGGATGGGGACTACAACTTGAGTCTACTTCCTCGACAAGCTCCTGGGATTATTGGAGCTGTATCTCAGCTGACTATTGCTGAGACCACGACGAGTTCCTAGTCGTGTTGGAGATTCATCCTAGCTGTCTCATGCTGGAAGGAAAGGCAGTGTGAGAACACGGCCATGCAGGGCGAAAGCCCGGCACATGCAGTGCGCAAGCACGGCGAAGCAAGGCAGTGCGCAAGCACGGCGAAGCAAGGCAGTGTGAAAACACGGCCATGCAGGGCGAAAGCCCGGCACATGCAGTGCGCAAGCACGGCGAAGCAAGGCAGTGTGAAAACACGGCCATGCAGGCGAAAGCCCGGCACATGCAGTGCGCAAGCACGGCGAAGCAAGGCAGTGTGAAAACACGGCCATGCAGGGCGAAAGCCGGCACATGCAGTGCGCAAGCACGGCGAAGCAAGGCAGTGTGAAAACACGGCATGCAGGGCGAAAGCCCGGCACATGCAGTGCGCAAGCACGGCGAAGCAAGGCAGTGTGAAAACACGGCCATGCAGGGCGAAAGCCCGGCACAGCAGTGCGCAAGCACGGCGAAGCAAGGCAGTGTGAAAACACGGCCATGCAGGGCGAAGCCCGGCATGCAGTGCGCAAGCACGGCGAAGCAAGGCAGTGTGAAAACACGGCCATGCAGGGCGAAAGCCCGGCACATGCAG
>NW_024088923.1:0-6007 GCF_014356525.2 Nilaparvata lugens | reverse complement strand
GCACGGCGAAGCAAGGCAGTGTGAAAACACGGCCATGCAGGGCGAAGCCCGGCATGCAGTGCGCAAGCACGGCGAAGCAAGGCAGTGTGAAAACACGGCCATGCAGGGCGAAAGCCCGGCACATGCAGTGCGCAAGCACGGCAAGTAGAAATCAAGAGGCTGAAGAATTAATTAATATATTACAGAATATCGTTAGTTTAGCAAAAAAATTCGGTTCTTATTATCTACAAAGAATGTTGATCTAATAATATGAAACAATGGATGTATTTAACTGATCCAAACTTACTTCATGATTTCCCTCCCACTTCAAAAATAAATTCAAATTTTGGTATGAATATAATGTTGAATCCACCTGATAAGAGAATTTTTAACACCTATGTAATGTCCAACATTCCTTCTAAAATAAATTATAAACTGGAACTGAAAAATGCTCAGATTTGTAATTCAATCGAGAATACAATTTATTGTTGAAATTCATTTTCAAATTAATAAAAAAACCTGTAAAAAGGTACTGAGCTTAATTTAGAAAATTATAAAACAATAATCTTTCCTGCTTAAATCTAAGGTTATAAAGATCTTTCCTACCAAGAAAATCAAGTTCAGTTTGGATTTTGATGAGTAGTTTTGTTCAACAAAATTCAAAAGTTGTTTCAAAGAGTCAAAAAACTATTCATACTGTGGGGACTCGAACCTGGGGCCCCATATGTATCAGACCGCGGAAACATGCTTGATCTCATTAGTTTGCTATCACTAAATCCATCAATTTAAATCATTTTATTTATTAATTAGATTTAAATTACAATAGAAATATTATTTAATAACAAGCTATGCAATAACAAGCTAATAAAGTTTTTAAAATTATGAAAACAATATCAAATTCACAATGCATTTTAGGAGATTCATTTAAAATATTACATTACTTAAAAGTAGCTCTTGGTAATCTACCACATAATAATGATAATTATTACTGATTAGTGAAGTTGTGAATAATATCATTACAGTATCTATTCTTGTGATAACAAACTTATGAGTTCGTTTTGATCGATTAATTTCAAATCTTGTTTAGTGGCTTAGTTGATAGCATTGCGGCTTACCAATCTGGAGTCTCAGGTTTGAATCCCGTTGATTAGAGAACTTTTTTGTAACTTGATCTGAAGGTCATTCATACTTACATTGAACTAGGTCACACCTCACAATGAAGAATTGTTGTAGCATTCAGTCTAGTGTAGAAAAATCTTGTTATATGAGATGTTATCTCCACCACTACCCCACAGTGACTGAAATTCTGTTGGAATGAGCCCGGTATTTATAGTAATTTTATCAGCATCAAAATCCAGTTCCCACGGTTTTTTGTATACCGTCTTCCAAACATGTTTGAACAGGTCTAAATATTAAATAATAATTTAATTCATTTAATTTAATTTATTTTATTTTTTATTATTTAATTTATTTAATTTATTTATTTTATTTTTTATTATTAATATTATTCAATTATTGAATAATATTTTTTGTTTGAAATTATTTAATAATAAATTAAATTAAATTAATTGAATAATTATTTCATAATTGAATAATATTAAATAATAAAAAATAAAATAAATTAATTAAATAAATTAAATAATAAAAAATAAAATAAATTAAATTAAATTAATTGAATAATTATTTCATAATTGAATAATATTAAATAATAAAAAATAAAATAAATTAAATAAATTAAATTATCATTTAATATTATTCAATTATTAAATAATTATTTTTTATTATTATTTAATAATAGACCTGTTCAAACATGTTTGGAAGACGGTATACAAAAACCGTGGGAACTGGATTTTGATGCTGATAAAATTACTATAAATACCGGGCTCATTCCAACAGAGAATTCAGTCAGGGCGGGGTGGTGGTTGAGATAACATCTCTTGACTGGAGAATATCCAGTAGTTGTTTATTCTCCCACTACCCTTGTACTAGGTAGACTCAATTTATTAGTTTTAGATGGTTTCACATTAGATTAGATTTGATTGCAATAGATGGATTTAATACCTCTTGACTGGAGAATATCCAGTAGGTATGAGATCTCTTATTGCATTGGGAAGAGTGTGAACTTCTCTTGCTGGAGAATATCCAGCGGTCGTTACTCTCTCCCTTAGTTTTACTTGCAATAGATAGACTCAATTTATTAGTTTTAGATTGGTTTCACATTAGATTAGATTTGATTGCAATAGATGGATTTAATACCTCTTGACTGGAGAATATCCAGTAGGTATGAGATCTCTTATTGCATGGGAAGAGTGTGAACTTCTCTTGCTGGAGAATATCCAGCGGTCGTTACTCTCTCCCTTAGTTTTACTTGCAGTAGATATTTTATCCAAGTGGGGATCATCATTGACCTTGACCTTGAATTTGACCTCAATCCTGTTCTGTAAAACGTTATCAATTAATTTTCACAGACCTGTTCAAACATGTTTGTTATCAATCCTCTCAATATTCACAGACCTGTTCAAACATGTTTGTGGAACTGGATAAAATTACTATAAATACCGGGCTCATTCCAACAGAGAATTCAGTCGGGGCGGGGTGGTGGTTGATATAACATCTCTTGACTGGAGAATATCCAGTAGTTGTTTATTCTCCCACTACCCTTGCACTAGGTAGACTCAATTTATTAGTTTTAGATTGGTTTCACATTAGATTAGATTTGATTGCAATAGATGGATTTAATACCTCTTGACTGGAGAATATCCAGTAGGTATGACATAGATCTCTTATTGCATTGGGAAGAGTGTGAACTTCTCACTCTCTCCCTTAGTTTTACTTGCAGTAGATATTTTATCCAAGTGGGGATCATCATTGAATTTGACCTTGAATTTGACTTGAATTTGACTTTTGGTTGTATACCTAGTGGGAAATAATAATGGTATTAGGCCACACATCTTAGGAAGGGGGGGGAAATTAATTAGGCCACACCTTTTAGGGGTGGGGGAGGGAATTGAATTAGGCCACGCCCCCCCTAATAAAAATATTTTCCTCAGTGTTTAATAGAAATTCTTGCTGTAAACATCTCCTCCCTGGTCTATAAATACAGGGCTCATTCCAACAGAGAATTCAGTCGGGGCGGGGTGGTGGTTGAGATAACATCTCTCAACCTTGACCTTGACCTTGAATTCGACCTTGACCTTGACCTTGATGTTAAATTGATGCTCAATCGGCACAAATACCCTACTCATAGGCCTTCAGTGATTTGAATGTCAAGATAGACATCAATAGAATAATTAATAGGCGTCGGTGGCCTCAATGAATTGAATGTCAAGATAGACATCAATAGAACCATTAATAGGCGTCAGTGGCCTTAAAATATCACTTGTAAAGCCAGGGTAGCTGTCAAATACAATGAAATAGTTGTTAATATGAGTACAATCATATAGGCGCATAGGCCTTCAGTAAATAAATGTCAAGTTAGACATCAATTGAACAATTAATAGGCGTCGGTGGCCTCAGTGAATTGAATGTCAAGATAGACATCAACAAAACAATTAATAGGCGTCAGTGGCCTTAAAATATCACTTGTAAAGCCAAGGGTAGCTGTCAAATACAATGAATAGTTGTTAATATTGAGTACAATTATATAGGCGGCATAGGCCTTCAGTGATTTGAATGTCAAGATAGACATCAATAGAATAATTAATAGGCGTCGGTGGCCTCAATGAATTGAATGTCAAGATAGACATCAATAGAACCATTAATAGGCGTCAGTGGCCTTATAATATCACTTGTAAAGCCAAGGGTAGCTGTCAAATACAATGAAATAGTTGTTAATATTGAGTACAATCATATAGGCGGCATAGGCCTTCAGTGATTTGAATGTCAAGATAGACATCAATAGAATAATTAATAGGCGTCGGTGGCCTCATGAATTGATGTCAAGATAGACATCAATAGAACCATTAATAGGCATCAGTGACCTTAAATATCACTTGTAAAGCCAAGGGTAGCTGTCAAATACAATGAAATAGTTGTTAATATTGAGTACAATCATATAGGCGGCATAGGCCTTCAGTGATTTGAATGTCAAGATAGACATCAATAGAATAATTAATAGGCGTCGGTGGCCTCAATGAATTGAATGTCAAGATAGACATCAATAGAACCATAATAGGCGTCAGTGGCCTTAAAATATCTTGTAAAGCCAAGGGTAGCTGTCAAATACAATGAAATAGTTGTTAATATTGAGTACAATCATATAGGCGGCATAGGCCTTCAGTGATTTGAATGTCAAGATAGACATCAATAGAATAATTAATAGGCATTGGTGGCCTCAATGAATTGAATGTCAAGATAGACATCAATAAAACCATTAATAGGTGTCTGTGACCTTAAATATCACTTGTAAAGCCAAGGGTAGCTGTCAAATACAATGAATAGTGTTAATATTGAGTACAATTATATAGGCGGCATAGGCCTTCAGTGATTTGAATGTCAAGATAGACATCAATAGATCAATTGTGTAATACATGCGTAAATGAAAATTGAATAGAACGATTTACGTAACCTGAATAAAAATTTGAAGTAGATGCAGCCAGGCAGACAGGCAAGGAATCTGCAATACCCAAAGGAACAGGACCTCAGCAAGCGACGATGTGATCTGGCCATGTGATGACAAGAATGGAAGCGTCCACCACAGCAGGCAAATCCCCCAGTGGAAGTGTGAGCAGAAGCATGTAGAATTCCAAACGAATAATCCGACTTTCAAGTTGTGGAATTTTTAGATTGATTTCCAAACGGTAGAGATGATGAACTTGAAAGTTTGAGTTACACGAGGTGAAGCCAATTGTTAGAAGAATAGCAATTGACGCCCACATGAGGTTGTGAACTTGACAAAGTTTATCAGCGTAAATATGTGAAGAAATCGATGAATAATTGAATCACAATTGAAGAATAGAATAAACGAATTAATTTGGAAGAATAATTCACTTTTAAAAACGTTCCGTAGATCAGATGAATTTGGATGAAAAGTTTAGACGGGAGCAAGATGTGCACCCACCGACTAGACTCCATTGAAAGACAAGGAAACAGCTAATGCTCGGCTGAAAAAGCGACATGCCGGATGTGTTAGAAACGTAAGTAAAACGTTTACAAACGTTTGGTGAAAAAGTAACAAATATCTAGAAAGTAAGATGCCTAAAGACAAAATAAATTCCAAAAAATCGAATAGTACAAATATTAAAATTGAAACGACAAATAACACGACGAATAATATAGGAAACCAACTTGATTGGGGAAGTAACGTGGAACCTTGACTGTGACGTCACTGGCCAGCGCAGACGGACAAAATGACGACATGATGTCTACGTAGTAGCGGAACGAGTAACAAGTGGAACCGTTACAATAAATGCTTTGTCAGATTTTACAATCTTGTTGAAATTTTACTCGTTTTTGTAACTGAAAAAAGGCGAGAACAAATTTAACTGTCCGACGACTGGATTAGGCGGAAATAAGCTGAAAACTATAAAATGTACCGAAAATACGAGGTGTTTGGGTCATTCGGTATCTACCACAAGGAATTTTGGAAAAATGCAAAAATTGGTTCTGGACTTCTCTCATATATCCAAACAATATATTGAAAAATCAGAACTACAATATTATATTGAAAAATCAGAACTACATATTATATTGAAAGCACACCCCCTTTTTCATGTCTATATTGACTGGACTAAGTGGGGTTTCACACAAAGCTGGGCCGAGCCGAGCCGAATCCGTGTGCGCGCTACTATGCAGGATTTAGTCGGGAACATTCAAATCAACGCCGGGCCGAGCCGAGCGGATTTGTGCAGTCGGCTTGACGCCCAACTCGAGCGTTTTCGGCCAAGCGGATTCTGCCTTATTTCAGTTTAGTTCGATCTTCCCAAGTAGGAGTTACGCAGTATTTTGTATTACTGAGCGAATCGGCAATCGACTTCAGTGCGAACGCAGGCAAATTCCGCTCGGCCGATCCGCCTCCGGCCGATTCAGC
>NW_024088922.1:0-5412 GCF_014356525.2 Nilaparvata lugens | reverse complement strand
GCTCGCCGATCCGCCTCCGGCCGATTCAGCTCGACTCGGCCCGTGATGGTGAGCCTACATCATGGATTCCAAAGATTTACATCATGGTTTCTCGAGAAAATATAAAATTTCATTTTTCATGATTTTCATGATTTTTACATCATGAATTTTCGAGAAAAAAAAAATTTTAATTTTTCATGATTTTCATGATGGTTAGCCTACCTCTGGATTTTGAGATATTTATATCATTGATTTTCGAGAAAATAAAAAATTTCAATTTTTCATGATTTTCATGATGGTAGCCTACATCATGGATTTTGCTGAGATTATATCATTGATTTTCGAGAGAATAAAAAATTTCACTTTTTCATGATTTTCATGGTGGTTAGCCTACATCATGGATTCCTGAGATTACATCATGGATTTCGAGAAAAAAAAAATTTTAATTTTTCATGATTTTCATGATGGTGAGCCTACATCATGGATTTCCAAAGATTTACATCATGGATTCTCGGAAAATATGAAATTTCAATATTTTCATGATTTTCAATGATGGTTAGCCTACATCATGGTTTTTCTGAGATTTACATCATGGATGTTTACGAAAAAATAAGAAATTTAATTTTTCATGATTTTCATGATTTTTTCACTTAATCATGGATTTTCGAGAAAAGAAAAATTTCACATTTTTCATGATTTTCATGATGGTTAGCTACATCAGGATTTTCTGAGATTATTATCATGATTTTCGAGAAAAAAAAAATTTCAATTTTTCATGATTTTCATGATGGTTAGCTACTCATGGATTTTCTGAGATTATATCATTGATTTTCGAGAAAATAAAACATTTTCAATTTTTCATGTTTTCATTATGGTTGGCCCACATCATGGATTTTCTGAGATTTGCATCATGGCTTTTCGAGAAAATAAAACATTTCAATTTTTCATGATTTTCATGCTGGGTTACATCATGGAATTTTCGAGAAAAAAAATTATTTTTCATGATTTTCATGATGGGGTTACATCATGGATTTTCGAGAAAATAAAAAATTCAAATTTTGTATGATTTTCATTATGGTTAGCTACATCATGGATTCTCTGAGATTTACATCATGGATTTACGAAAAAATAAGAAAGTTCAATTTTTCAAGATTTTCATGATGGTTAGCCTACATCATGGATTCTCTGAGATTTACATCATGGATTTCGAGAAAATAAAAAAAAATTTTTTTCATGATTTCATTATGGTTAGCCTACATCATGGATTCTCTGAGATTTACATCATGGATTTACGAAAAAATAAGATAGTTCAATTTTTCATGATTTTCATGATGGTGTTACATCATGGATTTCCGAGAAAATAAAAAATTTCAATTTTTCATGATTTTCATGATGGTGTTCATCATGGATTTTCGAGAAAATAAAAAATTCAATTTTTCAAGATTTTCATGATGATTAGCCTACATCATGGATTTTCTGAGATTAACATCATGGATTTTCGAGAAAAAAGAAATTTCAATCTTTCATGATTTTCATGGTGGTTAGCCTACATCATGGATTTCCTGAGATTTACAACATGGATTTTCGAGAAAAAAAAAATTCTTTTTTTCATGATTTTCATGATGGTAAGCCTACATCATGGATTTTCTGAGATCACATCATGGATTTCAGAGAAAATGGAAAATTTCCAATTTATCATGTATTTTTCATGATGGTTAGCCTACATCATGGATTTTCTGGAGATTAACATCTTGGATTTCGAAAAAAAAAGAAATTTCAATTTTTCATGATTTTCATGATGGTTTTACATCATGGATTTTCGAGAAAAGAAAAATTTCAATTTTTCATGATTTTCATGATGGTTAGCCTACATCATGGATTTTCTGAGATTTACATCATGGATTTTCAAGAAAATAAAAAATTTCAATTTTTCATGATTTTCATGATGGTTAGCCTACATCATGGATTTTCTGAGATTTGCATCATGGATTCTCGAGAAAATAAAAAATTTCAATTTTTCATGATTTTCATGATGGTGTTACATCATGGATTTTCGAGAAAATAAAAAATTTCAATTTTTCATGATTTTCATGATGGTGTTACATCATGGATTTTCGAGAAAATGAAAAATTCAATTTTTCATGATTTCATGATGGTTAGCCTACATCATGGATTTTCTGAGATTTACATCATGGATTTTCGAGAAAATAAAAAATTCAATTTTTCAAGATTTTCATGATGGTTAGCCTACATCATGGATCTCTGGAGATTTACATCATGGATTTTGAGAAAATAAAAAAAAAAAATTTTTCATGATTTTCATGATGGTTAGCCTACATCATGGATTTCCTGAGAATTACATCATGGATTTCCGAGAAAAAGAAATTTCAATTTTTCATGATTTTCATGATGGTTAGCCTACATCATGGATTTTCTGAGAATACATCATGGATTTTCGAGAAAATAAAAAATTTAATTTTTTGATGATTTTCATGATGGTTAGCTACCATCATGGATTTTCTGAGATCTACATAAGGGATTTTCCAGAAAATGAAAAATTTCAATTTTTCATGATTGACATGGTGGTTAGCCTACATCATGGATTTTCTGAGATTTACATCATGGATTTAGAGAAAATAAAAAATTTCATTTTTCATGATTTTCATGATGGTTAGCCTACATCATGGATGTCTGAGATTTACATCATGGTTTTTCGAGAAATTAAAAATTTCAATTTTTATGAATTTCATGATGGTTAGCCTACATCATGGATTTCCTGAGATTTACATCATGGATTTTCGAGAGAATAAAAAATTTCAATTTTTCATGATTTTCATGATGTTAGCCCACATCATGGATTTTCTGAGATTAACATCATGAATTTTCGAAAAAAAAAATTTCAATTATTCATGATTTTCATGATGGTGTACATCATGGATTTACGAGAAAAAAAAATTTCAATTTTTCAAGATTTTCATGATGGTTAGCCTACATCATGGATTTTCTGAGATTTACATCATGGATTTTCGAAGAAAATATTTCAATTTTTCATGATTTTCATGATGGTTAGCCTTCATCATGGATTTTCTGAGATTTACATCATGGATTTTCGAGAAAATAGGAAATTTCAATTTTTCATGATTTTCATGATGGTGTTACATCATGGATTTTCGAGAAAATAAAAAATTTCAATTTTTCATGATTTTCATGATGGTGTTACATCATGGATTTTCGAGAAAATAAAAAATTTCAATTTTTCAAGATTTTCATGGTGGTTAGCCCACATCATGGATTTTCTGAGATTTACATAATGGATTTTCGAGAGAAAAAAAATTTCAATTTTCACGATTTTCATGGTGGTTAGCCTACATCATGGATTTCCTGAGATTTACATCATGGATTTTCGAGAAAATAAAAAATTTCAATTTTCATGATTTTCATGATGGTTAGCCTACATCATGGATTTTCTGAGATTCACATCATGGATTTTCGAGAAAATAAAAAATATCAATTTTTCATGATTTCCATGATGGTTAGCCTACATCATGAATTTTTGAGATTCACATCATGGATTTTCGAAAAAAAAAATTTCAATTTTCATGATTTTCATGATGGTGTTACATCAAGGATTTTCGAGAAAATAAAAAATTTCAATTTTTCATGATTTTCATGATGGTTAGCCTACATCATGGATTTTCTGAGAATTACATCATGGATTTTCGAGAAAATAAAAATTTCAATTTTTCATGATTTTCATGATGGTTAGCCTACATCATGGATTTTCTGAGATTCACATCATGGATTTTCGAGAAAAAAATTTCAATTTTTCATGATTTTCATGATGGTGTTACATCATGGATTTTCGAGAAAATAAAAAATTTCAATTTTTCCATGATTTTCATGATGGTTAGCCTACATCATGGATTTTCTGAGATTTACATCATGCATTTTCGAGAAAATAAAAAATTTCAATTTTTCATGATTTTCATGATGGTTAGCCTACATCATGGATTTTCTGAGATTTGCATAAATTTTCGAGATAATAAAAAATTTCAATTTTTCATGATTTTCATGATGGGGTTACATCATGGATTTTCGAGAAAATAAAAAATTTAATTTTCCAGATTTTCATGATGATTAGCCTACATCATGGATTTTCTGAATTTACATCATGGATTTTCGAGAAAAAAAAAAGATTTCAATTTTCAATGATTTCATGATGGTTAGCCTACATCATGGATTTTCTGAGATTTCCCATCATGAATTTCGAGAAAATAAAAAATTTAAATTTTTCATGATTTTCATGATAATGTTTACATCAGGATTTTCGAGAAAATAAAAAATTTCAATTTTTCAAGATTTTCATGATGGTTAGCCTAGATCATGGATTTTCTGAGATTTACATCATGGTGAATAGTGTGATATTGAGAGTGTATTATTGTAGTTGTTTTTGTGTATCTATTTTATTTTTCAGGTTTTCGAACTGGAATGAACTTTGATTTACTGTTTGTTGAACCCTGCGTTTTTAGTGTGAGAATATTCGACTCTGGCTTGTTGGAATTTGCTAACTTGTTGCCTAAGTTGTCAAAATTAAAGCAATTTTCGTGCATTTTCCAAGTGCAGTTTCAATTCATGTCGAAAAAGCCACTGATTTGAAAATTGTACGAGCATTGACCTTTTGCAGCTTGGCTTTTCACTGAAGTTGTGCTCAACGCTCGTGAGGGGGAACAATTTTCAGTGAAAGGTCACAGTTGGTATTGAGACGCGAACGAAAAAACATGTAACAGTGTGCGAGCTTCGGTCCTCTGAATGGGCTCATTCCCATTCAGAGGGACAATTGAAGTTTTTTTTAGTTATCAGTAATTTTTATGTAGTTAAATAGAAACCAAAATTTTATATAGCTAGTGAGAGTAGAACAGGAAATTATTTGTGCGTATTAGTTCCTTATAGAGAGTTTTCTTAAATCGTATGTGTGTGTTTCTGAAGAGTCGAAGTTTGAATATTGTTAAATGGTGAGTGCCGAACTTTTGTCGTTTTTCTTATAAAGCTCATAATTTAATTTCATAGAATGACCGAGGCCCAAATTTAAATGCAGCAAGTTAGCAGGTTCCCAAAATGTATAAATTGAATATACCTTCTTTTTTGGCTGATCACTTACTGGTAACTCGTTGGAAATTCGACATGATTTCTATTGATTCGTAAATGAGTCAATAAACCTGAGGTTAATTTTAAAGGTATTTTCATTGAAGTTCCTGGCTCATAGTTACTATGTTTCTAGTTGCTAAAATAGTGACAATTAGATAATGATGATAATCTGTGCATTTGAATGAACGAATCCACTAAAAGCTCCCAACCAATCAAGGATTCAAATACCGCGGTAGATGATTAATTGATATCAGTAAACTTTAGCAAATAGTATAGAAAGAAGAAACA
>NW_024088921.1:0-7069 GCF_014356525.2 Nilaparvata lugens | reverse complement strand
ATCAGTAAACTTTAGCAAATAGTATAGAAAGAAGAAACAACCCCCCCTCCGTTATGTTTAACGGATCTCGAAAACGGCTCTAACGATTTTCACGAAATTTGGAACATAGTAGGTTTATGATATAGAGATTCGATTGCATTAGGTCTCATCCTTGGAAAACTTGCTGAACGACATTAAAGGATAATTCATCCTTGGCTGAAACAGCTGTGGATGGTAAAAAGTGAGTGAGCGAGTGAGTATGTGAAAAATCAAAATATCGCATCCCCGAAATTCATAAGATGACATATAGCCACTGTGAAATATAAACACGATCATTTCAGAGAATTGTGTTCTGTTTATCAATGAATAAAAATAACGAGCGAAGCTCGGTGCCCCGATATTTATATTATATCATGAACTGCGGTTCTGTTGATAAATGAATGAATTAATCACTTTTTATTCACCCTCAATCTTTTCAGTTGATTACATCAGCAAATCCTTGGACCTTTTGGAGTATGTAGTATACATTAGAATAGAAGCCATTTTTGAGCTTGATCCTCATAATCCTCCCGCAAGTACTTATATCATATTGTAATAGGAATAATGGATGGTAAACACCAATAACCTACATAGTATTTGGACAATTTAAGACAAAATTAGGAAATTGAAGAAGTTTTGGGCAATAGCTCGTTTTTTATTTCCGACTACTTTATTGTTTACTCTATCTGATAAATAAATACATATTTTGAAAAAAAATCATCTCAGAAGTTCTCTCAATCGAAAACTGTTGCTAGTATCAAGATTATCGACCAGCTCTCACAATTGAATTCAGAAATGCATGTATCTGAAATCCGTGGCAAACAAAATAAGAGAATCCATGAGAAAATGAAAGACACAAAGTGCGGAAAGGATTTCCGATTTTCCTGAGTCTGGGATTATTGCAAATCCTTGATTTATTGCTTACACCTTTTAGGGATGTCATCACGCCTCATTTCATCTAGCGGATATCAAAACACTCTGTTCCTGTGGGAAACAAAATGAAAGTAAATCGTTCTGGGTTTTTGGTATCCAGATGATATTCTCATCTCAGAAATCAAATAACGATAAATTTAGTGAGGTTCACTTCTAAATGTCAGCATCGATGCTCTCAATTCAATTGTGATTGGCAGTATTTCAATTCAGATTTTAACCATTCTAGAGTGTATTTGGCTGCACTGGAGTTGATAGAATCAGAATACTGATACACAAGTCAGGTTTATCAGTTGCTCCTCTGCATGAAAGAATTATACAAAATAGACGCAACTGGTGCAGTCATTTGGATAGAATGCCACCTGGAAGAATGCCCTTCAAGTCCAAAACTATAGACCTACTGGAAGAAGAGATGTAGGGAGGCCAAGAAGAGATGGGTACCGGAACAGGTTATTAATAAACCTAATCCCTGAAGTAAAGATGATGATTTCAACCATTCTCAAACTTAACGTGATGAATAAGTTAATGATTTGAGACTTCAATGTCGAACGGACTTCTGTGGTCCACCGGACCTCAGCTGATTTTAAAGTTATACCTCTGTTAATAGTGACAAAATCCACTTTGAGTATGATAATTCAGTGCATATAAAAATAATGTGAGTGGTGAGAAAGTGCAAACATTAATGAAGCTTAATGGATACCTGTTATAAAATATGAGTCAAATCTTACTCACTGTTGATGAACACAGCAGGACTCAAGGTATAGACCAGTTCAACTCACCTGCAAAATGAGAAAAGAATTCAATATTTTTCGAAGGGAAATAAATACTGATAGACTATTCTTTATTACAATATGAAATGGTACATGATTCACTTTAAACTGTTGATTTCGAACTGTCCATAAAAACTGATGGATGAGAATGCAAAACAATAATTTATAAAATTGTTTTCAACAGTCTATGAAAACTTAACACAATGATTTCGCTTACAGTGTTATGATAAAACTAAATTCGTAGTGTTGTATTGGTTGGAATGAATCAGGTCACTTAAAATATACTGGGAATTTTCCACACTGTAAGCACAAATTAGTTAATAGTTTTTCCTACAGTTACGTTGAAAAGTGGCCATTGCTGCACTGATTACAGAACGCAAAGAATCACTTTTCCGCTCTAGTGCGGAAAAAATTTTTCTGCACTCCAGATTTGCAACATGGCAACGCAAAATACTTAGTAGGTTATATGGAGCAACAGTGCAGCAAAATCAAAATGAAGTTGGTAACAGTGACTGCTGTGGCTGCTATAGTGGCAGAGGTGCAACCAAGCACAACGCGCTAATTATTAGTATTATAATATTATAACCAAGGACAACATTTTTATTCAATTTGACATAAATAAGGTTTTTATCAATAATAAATTACACAGAAAAACATTTGATGTATTTCAGGCAATTTTACCCATAATTACCCACTTTTCATATTCAATGGTAACTGTAGGAAGAATTTAATGTGCAATACGTGCGCAAAGTATCCTCCTGCTGCTGCACTCAAGAAACCATTCCTCCCTCGCCTACGGCTCGGGCGTAAACGTTTCTTTCGGTGCAGCAAACTGTCACTTTGCGCACTAGTTGCACAAATAACTATTTCCATTTACATATTTGATTATTATCTTCCACTTGTTTTCTTGGTTCTTATTTTGTACTGAAAGTGAATTTTTGTTATCATGGCGAGTCTGTTGCTTAAGCAACCATTTTGTGAACACCCGTTGAGTGGAGGAGACTGTCTAGCTGGGCCAAGGCAGGCGTTCATGCCCTTGACCAATAGCAGTACTCGCCTACTAGTATTAATTCTGCTGCCAGTTCCAGTTATCAGAGATTGAAATATATATATAGCGTATGGCATTTTGACACATTTACCTCTCAAATATGAATTATGCGCTCAATTATATAATTGATGTCATAAATTAAAAAAGTCAAAATATAAAACTATGCAAATGGAGAGAGCCAGTAGTTTATTAACATATTATCAAAAGATAAAACTAGACATATTATAAAGCTAAGTCCAAATCAGCAACATTCAAGAGCTGCTGGTACAGCATTCACAAAATCCTCAACGCATGGGGAACAACCTGACAGGACAGACCTCAGTTATATGTTTCAAAGTTTGTTTTGGAGCTCCACAGTCACATTCAGGTGATGGAATGATCCCCCATTTATGCAGACTGTCCCCACATACACCATGCCCTGTTCGCACCCTGTTTAATCCCTTCCAAAGGTGACGGGGAAGGCTGAAACCTTCTGGCTCTTTATTTGGCTTGATAAGCCGTGCCAATTGGTCAGGTGCTTGCAAAATCCAAGAAGAATTCCACTCTGAGTCTATGTTGAAATTGGTTCTAACCAAATCCTTTGCAGATGTCAATGAAGGCCTTCTAGATCTGAGGCGACCTATTTCTAGGTCGGGAAGGTCTTCATGAATTGGCAGCATTGGGTTTCGGAAATCTTTTTGAACTCCTTTAACAGGGCATTTTTCCTCCGTAAGGGAGGTGGAGCAATATTGCTCAGTATTGGTAGCCATTTACAGGAGTTGACTTGATACACCCAGTAATCATTCTCATAGCCATGTTGAGCTGTGCATCAATTTTCTTAGTGTATGGGCTATTGATCCACACAGGTGCACAGTATTCTGCTACAGAATAAACAAGAGACAGAGTGGAGCACCGCAGGGTATGGGCTGAGGCACCCCAAGTAGAACCACACAATTTTTGAATTATGTTATTGCGGGTTTGAATTTTCTTTGAGGTGGTCTCCAGGTGTTTTTTGAAAGACAGTGTTCTATCCAGTGTAATACCTAGATTTTGGGGAATTTTGATGCTGGAGAAGTACATTATTGAAATGAACCTGGAGTTTCCTATTTGCCATTTTATTATTTAGGTGGAATGAGCTGACTTCTGTTTTCTTCAGGTTTGGAATAAGCCTCCATTTATGGAAGTATTCCCCCATCTTCTTCAGGTCTTCAGAGAGCAATTCCTCAGTTTTTTCAAATTTTTATGCTGAGCTGCAAGGGCCATATCATCAGCATATATGAACTTTTTAGAACATGTGATAGGCAAGTCTGCTGTGTATAAATTGAAAAGATTGAAAAGTTTGACACATCAAATGGAAAATCAGAGATTGATAATGGTGTAATAACCGAAACCGGTCTTTCTTAGTTTCAATGATCTGTGTTTTTTGACAATTTCTTAGTTTTTTTTTATTCAATATGAATAATCACAACAATATCACTTCTCAACTACACAAAAGAAGAAGAAAAAGGTATTCAATGTATTTTTGGCATTCGTAAAGCTTTGATCTTTATTTATGGAATCTGAGTTTTTCAGTTGTATATCATGATGTCGTTTATCCAGAAATAAAACCTGGTCTGATTATATTCCTGCAGAGCATTCTTATTATTCATCCCATGAATTTAATGAAGCAGACAGATTCCGAACGAATATGGATTTTTCATCAAGGATCTGAGTCATTTGAGATTCTTCTGGCCTTTTTAATCTCATCTTCATTTCCTCTTCTCACTCCATATTATGCTATACCCTTCTCGTGATTACTAAGCATATTATAATTACTATTATATACACTAAAAATAATAATAGAAATTGAATAAAACTTTAATTGGAATAAAAATAATAATCATTGAAATTAAACTCTTGAAAGTTCCAGAAGGTTTTGTGCGAAAATAAAAAAATAAATGTCTAATGGTACTTTGATTTGTAATCTTTATCTACTATATTAATTCTGCTGCAGTTCCAGTTTTTCTAGAGATTGATATATATATAGGCGTAGGCATTTTGACACATTTACCTCTCAAATATGAATTTATGCGCTCAATTATATAATTGATTGTCATTAAATTAAAAAAGTCAAAATATAAAACTATGCAAATGGAGAGAGCCATAGTTTTATTAACATAATTATCAAATAAAACTAGACATATTATAAAGCTAAGTCCAATCAGCCACCATTCAAGAGCTGCTGGTACAGCATTCACAAATCCTCACGCATGGGTACACCTGACAGGACAGACTCAGTTATATGTTTCAAAGTTTGGTTTTGGAGCTCCACAGTCACATTCAGGTGATGGAATGATCCCCCATTTATGCAGACTGTCCCCACATACACCATGCCCTGTTCGCACCCTGTTTAATCCCTTCCAAAGGTGACGGGGAAGCTGAAACCTTCTGGCTCTTTATTTGGCTTGATAAGCCGTGCCAATTGGTCAGGTGCTTGCAAAATCCAGAAGCTTCCACTCTGAGTCTATGTTGAATTGGTTCTAACCAAATCCTTTGCAGATGTCAATGAAGGCCTTCTAGATCTGAGGCGACCTATTTCTAGGTCGGGAAGGTCTTCATGAATTGGCAGCATTGGTTTTATCGGAAATCTTTTTGAACTCCTTTAACAGGCATTTTTTCCTCCGTAAGGGAGGTGGAGCAATATTGCTCAGTATTGGTAGCCAATTTACAGGAGTTGACTTGATACACCCAGTAATCATTCTCATAGCCATGTTGAGCTGTGCATCAATTTTCTTAGTGTATGGCTATTGATCCACACAGGTGCACAGTATTCTGCTACAAATAAACAAGAGACAGAGTGGAGCACCGCAGGGTATGGGCTGAGGCACCCCAAGTAAACCACACAATTTTTGAATTATGTTATGCGGGTTTGAATTTTCTTTGAGGTGGTCTCCAGGTGTTTTTTGAAAGACAGTGTTCTATCCAGTGTAATACCTAGATATTTGGGAAATTTTGATGCTGGAGAAGTACATTATGAAATGAACCTGGAGTTTCCTATTTGCCATTTTATTATTTAGGTGGAATGAGCTGACTTCTGTTTTCTTCAGGTTTGGAATAAGCCTCCATTTATGGAAGTATTCCCCCATCTTCTTCAGGTCTTCAGAGAGCATTCCTCAGTTTTTTCAAATTTTTATGCTGAGCTGCAAGGGCCATATCATCAGCATATATGAACTTTTTAGAACATGTGATAGGCAAGTCTGCTGTGTATAAATTGAAAAGATTGAAAAGTTTGACACATCAAATGGAAAATCAGAGATTGATAATGGTGTAATAACCGAAACCGGTCTTTCTTAGTTTCAATGATCTGTGTTTTTTGACAATTTCTTAGTTTTTTTTTATTCAATATGAATAATCACAACAATATCACTTCTCAACTACACAAAAGAAGAAGAAAAAGGTATTCAATGTATTTTTGGCATTCGTAAAGCTTTGATCTTCATTTATGGAATCTGAGTTTTTCAGTTGTATATCATGATGTCGTTTATCCAGAAATAAAACCTGGTCTGATTATATTCCTGCAGAGCATTCTTATTATTCATCCCATGAATTTAATGAAGCAGACAGATTCCGAACGAATATGGATTTTCATCAAGGATCTGAGTCATTTGAGATTCTTCTTGCCTTTTTATCTCATCTTTATTTCCTCTTCTCACTCCATATTATGCTATACCCTTCTCGTGATTACTAAGCATATTATAATTACTATTATATACACTAAAAATAATAATAGAAATTGAATAAAACTTTAATTGGAATAAAAATAATAATCATTGAAATTAAACTCTTGAAAGTTCCAGAAGGTTTTGTGCGAAAATAAAAAAATAAATGTCTAATGGTACTTTGATTTGTAATCTTTATCTACTATAATAATTTTAAGTTTTTTTGTAATGAATAAACTTGATTTAATTCGAATTATTCAATTTTTAGTTACTTACTTCCAAAAATAAAATTCACTCAAAAATAGAATCTATGAACACAACCGAAGACCAGAAACTATTAATATTTTTGTGACTGGTTTTTTGTGTTAGCGGGTTGCCTATCCTCCCTTTTCACGGCAAGTTACAGGGGCACTAAACACAGTACTCTGTCAACACAAGACTCCTGTCATGACTTGCATGACTATGAGGACATTATCATATCTGACAAGTGTAATCCTCCAGAGCTTATCGTAAGCCAGGCTCTACTGATCTTACCTGTTGCTCCACTATGCTTTTTCACACTATCGGTTATTTGGTGAAACTTACTTAAATCAGTGATAATATCCTAGGAATACATTGTTGCAACT
>NW_024088920.1:0-4284 GCF_014356525.2 Nilaparvata lugens | reverse complement strand
TTTGAGAGACTACAAGCGTCACACAGCTGCATAGGAAAGAACTATGTGAACTATCGGCTTGGGATAACAGTAAAAGTTGCGACATAAACGCCCTATACCATGGGATATCTACTCATGCTATCGTTTCTCTATGATAATAATTATGATGATAATGATACAAATATTGATATAATAATAATTATAATAGTTGGCCTCCACATCACCCCTTATAGCCACACCGATCCTCCAACACTTTTATAAGCAATTTTAATTCTTGAACTATTTATTTTTTATTAATACTGTAACATAATAACATATTATAACATAACTTATTTCATTCATAATAACTAGATTTTTGTAGACCTAGTTGGAAATACTTTTTACAAAATATTGCTAGAAAACTAAGATTATAAAGAAACTTTAAGCGCTCATGAAAAATTACATTTCTCTATATAAAATATTCTATTGTAATTACAGTATATGGAAAGTAATTGGTATGATTGAATTACAATTCAACAAAAACAGAAATAATATTGCTATCTTTTAAAAAAGTTAAAAACAAGATTCTTGTAGGCCTCAAAAAGTGCATTCCCCAAATAAATATAATTGATTCAAATTTTAATGTCAATAATGATTGAAAATAATATTTATTGAAATGCTATTGACAATAAATGAATAAGTGTGATTAAACTAAAATTGAAGATTATATAGATATGATAAACAGTTTACATTTTTAAATTAACATTTTTCTAAATAAAATAATTGAAATTTTATTGACAATCAACAAGTGTGATTGAACTAGAATTTTACAGAAATAGTACTAAAAAAATTATTATAGAACTGTATGTGATATGAAAAAAGCAATTTGTAATAACTATAGATACAATCTATATATATAAAAGCGAAATGGCACTCACTCACTGACTGACTGACTCACTCACTCACTCACTCGCAGAACTAAAAATCTACCGGACCAAAAACGTTCAAATTTGGTAGGTATGTTCAGTTGGCCCTTTAGAGGCGCACTAAGAAATCTTTTGGCAATATTTTAACTCTAAGGGTGGTTTTTAATGGTTTAAAGTTCGTCTTTTAGCATGTATATTCTTCTTCTCCCAATCTCTTAATTATAATTGAAATTTCCATATCATATGTTACTATAGAACTATAATCTAGATAGAGTACCTCTTCGAAACAGTTAACCGGCAACTAAATTAATAATTTTGTCAGGTTGGCATTAAGTTCAGTTGACTTTGTTAGGTTGGCAACAAGTTGAAGATTTAAATGCATTTATCGCGGAAAAATTGATTGGGCACTGCTACTTCAATCCTGGGAATATTATATTACTAGCCGTCAGGCTCGCTTCTCTCGCCATATCCGTTTAGTCTGGACCCCCGACTGGATTGTCCTAGCATATGATAAAAATGCTGAAATGAAAAATGCAGGCGAGCGAAGCGAGCCTGCTGATCTCATTCTTGGACGATCCAGTCGGGGGTCCAGGGGGCGGAGCCCCCTGGCTAGACGGATATGGCGAGCGAAGCGAGCCTGACGGCTAGTAGATAATATTGTTATGCATCTACATAAATTGGCGGAGCTTTGGACATTTATCAAAAGTTGACGTATCCAGAGCAAACTATGCTTTCCAAGGAGTGAAAGGAACTAAGTCGAGTATTAAGATGAATTATTAAAATGGCTGTGAATTAAGAATATCAGTGAAATAAGATGAATAATTTGAAGGATGGAATATGTAATCAGAGATGAATGATTAAAATGACTGTTGAATGAAAAATATCAGTGAAATATGATTAATTATATGTTCATGAATCAGGGATATCATAAAAGTTCCACCCTAGATGCACATATCCAAATAACACTCTATTAGGGTGTCTCTTTTCTATTTAGGGCTACATGTAATATAAATAGAAATACATTTTACGTGATAGTTGTCAACTTTTGAGAAGATGAGTCACAATAAATCTGATACAAACTTGAGAAACAGAGCAATTGAATATAATATTGATAAAAAATACAAATTTTTCTAGATGAACCTAGAGGACTCGAAGCATGCGCACACAGTAAACAAGAAGACCTATTTGCGAAGATGTATACGTTTCAGGAGAGAGAAGCTGCAATAAATCTGGAATATTTTTTAGAAACAGTGCAATTGAATACAATGAATAATATGGTACAAACAAATTACAAGTGTACATGTAAGGAGAGAATCTGCAATTAATCTGAAACATACTTTGGAAACATAACAATTGAATACAATGAATGATGTGGTACAGACAAATTAAAAGTTTACATGTGATGAGAGAAGCTGCAATGGATCTGAAACATACTTTGGAAAAAGATCAATTGAATATAATGAATAATAAAAAAAAATTATATTATAATATGATAATATAATAATAATAGCACACAGTTAATAGATGTGGAGATGAGTAAAGTTGAGAAGAGAAGCCATCATGATCCATATTTAAGAGACATAGAAATTGAATATTATGTTGATAAAAAAATTACAAATCTCAACTTGGACTAATATATAAACTAAACTGACGTACTACCTGAACCACTAGGAGTGAATATTTATACAATACAGTATCAAAAAGAGTTTTTTACTCTCAATGATACTCATTAGAGAACCCTTGAATCTCTCAAGAATATCTCTTATTTCAAGGTATAAATAAAATGTTCATAAATAGTTGCCAATCATAGATTGAACTTATCACTAATCTAAGGCACAATCTGGACGGTCAGGAGTGAATTTCTCAAGAATTTTAAAGTATCAATAAATTGTAAATAAATAGTTGCCAATCATAGGTCGAACTTATCACTAAACTAAGGACGGCCAGTAGTGAATATTGTACTCTACAGTATCTATGAGAGTTTCTCACTCTCAAAGATACTCAGTAGAGTAGAGTAGTAGAGAACTATTGAATTTCTCAAGAATATCTCCACTTCCCAGCATCTCCAAGGGTGATACACCCTCATTGATGCAAAATAACTTGCGCACATCCTCTACTGATAGGATAGTGTCACCTATAAAGTAAATTGCATGCCACTAAAGACTTAAAATTAGGTTAAAACTAAGTTTAACTTCAAGCTATCACAAGATAGCGGTGATTTACATTCTCCCCGCCAACTAGCAAAGGCTAGAGGCTTTACCCCGCCAACTAGCAAAGCTAGAGGCTTCACCCCGCCAACTAGCAAAGCTAGAGGCTTCACCCCGCCAACTAGCAAAGGCTAGAGGCTTCACCCCGCCAACTAGCAAAGGCTAGAGGCTTCACCCCGCCAACTAGCAAAGGCTAGAGGCTTCACCCCGCCAACTAGCAAAGGCTAGAGGCTTCACCCCGCCAACTAGCAAAGGCTAGAGGCTTCACCCCGCAACTGGCAAAGGCTAGAGGCTTCACCCCGCCAACTAGCAAAGGCTAGAGGCTTTACCCGCCAACTAGCAAAGGCTAGAGGCTTTACCCGCCAACTAACAAAGGCTAGAGGCTATATGCACAACTCAATCTTAATTCTAAAGTTATATTTGTATTTTCCTAATACTAAAACTAAAATGCATGCAATTTAAGACTTTAAATGAGGCTAGAGGCTTCGCTTTCCGATCCCCCGCCAACTAGCAAAGGCTAGAGGCTTCACCCCGCCAACTAGCAAAGGCTAGAGGCTTCACCCCGCCAACTAGCAAAGGCTAGAGGCTCAACCCCGCCAACTAGCAAAGGCTAGAGGCTATACTTAATATTACTCCAGCCTCAGATATAAACATATTATTCTGATTCTTAAGACAGATAATTCTCACACCCCCATCCCTAAGTTTGCTGAAGGCACTACAATCTAATATTGCATCGCCAGTCTCATAGAACAGATCACCAGGCCACAGTGTAATAGTGCCACCTGCTCATCAAATTAGTGCTGTACTGAGCCCGCTACCATCATGAACAAGCTGTGGGACCAAACAAAGGGCACTGATCAGAAATGAAATACTCGACTGACAACTGCAAATATTCAAAGGGACCTGACAACTCAAACCCTATCAAGGTGATCGTCTTACTCCACAGCCATCCATAAAACCACCATCTAACAGTGGCACATGTTCGTCCGTGTTGGCACGCGGAAAATGCGCTCTGCAGGTCAGTTGACTCTAACTTGAAAGCACCCATTGGACTCAGAACCAACCGGATAGATATGGTACTGCCGAGGGGTGGGATGAACTGTGTCATAATAGTAACCACCATAAACATCCAGCCCTAGCTTGATATCTGTGTTAGAATAGGGAAGTGTTAGAGAATTCTATCCTGTCTTGAC
>NW_024088919.1:0-4979 GCF_014356525.2 Nilaparvata lugens | reverse complement strand
ACCAAGTTAAAGTTGAATATTACACTTAATTATCTCTGCACATTGAAAATTAATCAAGTTATTCTATAAAATTTTGAAGCCAAAAATACACACAACTCATACATACATACATACAAGAACTATACTAATTATAGTATGGATTTCAAAATACAATTTAATGGATGGTTACTGCCCATTTTAATTCTTCAGGATTTCAGTAGGTCAAGTTTTCAGTTTTTCAAGTTTTATTGCAGAGCACCACGGGTTACCTGCAGTTTTTTCATAAAAACAGAAACGATCTTGTCTCATATCACAGTTTATCTGTTATCATCAATAATAAATGATCTTGTCTGTATAATTTGTGGGTGTATATCTATTGTAAATAATGTATAATATATTGCAGGTATCAGCCACCCTTATACAAGTGGAGCAATCAATCTCAAACGAAGGAGTCAACTTGATGGAAAAGGAATGCAAAGACAAGGAACGACCATCTAACAAGGTGGTTGATCTATGGCAAACATTCCGCTCTTCAATTGATTACAAACTATAGTGAGGCCACGTTATAATGGGAGTGAAGAAAGATAGGAGAACAGTGATGCCGATCTCTGCCTTGCCACTGCCTTAGCTGATGGTACCGGTATATCAGATGTAATATCAACTGTTCATTCTGTTGAAAATAATCGATTATAATTATATCATCTAGAGATATATTTTTCAATGATTGAATAATAAATTTCATATTGAGATGATAATTTTGTAATTAATGAAGTTTTGAAAACGATCTGGAAAATTTGCGATCTAGAAAATGATAGCCTTAACTGATTTGTCAACAATAGACAAGGATAGCAACACCAATGTTAATCAAATTCTGCCATTATAATGTGGACCTGACTATAGTACATTTTTACAGCAAGTTATAAAAGTATAGAAGCTTGCAATATCATTGATCATACTCCTATAAGTTTTATTTGAGAATAATTTCCACCTCACCATAAACAGCTTTTAGACCCGGACTCTAGAACACTTAAATCTTGAATCCAATGCACCATTTTAAATCTATATGAAATCTTTGATGGTCATTAGATTCAATATAAATAGTTTAATAGGTGTTTTAGAATCTGGCTCTAATTTAATATAACTTACTTCTTATAAAATGAAAAGAAAAAGATCTCCATTTGCTGGAAACATTTGCTCAGTCTTAGTACCGTAGTGATGTCAGTTAAGATCTAAATGTCTAAATATAATCATAGGAAAAAAGATAGCATAAAAAGATATCCCAAGGTATAAGACGTTTATGTTCCTAATTTCATTGTTTATTCTCTATTAATTGATACAACAAGTACATCATCAAAATGATAGGGAGAGAAAAAATAAGGTAGCCTTGTGCTACTCCTCTCCCAAATTTAGATAAGGTTACACATTGTTCGAAATAGGTTAAGTCTTGTAGTTGTTCACTTCACAAAATAGTCCTAAATTTTATTATTTCCACAAAATAAATTATATTCAAGCCGATAGTCCCAGTAGTTCTTTTTCTTGACGCTATGTGATGCTGTTAGAGTCTCTCATAATGTGCCGTTCATATACACCCTCACTCGTTCAAGACAGTAATTTACAAAAATCGGCTTGAAATAACAGTGAAATTTGGGACACAAACAGTCTATACCAAGGGATATCCTCCGATGCTATCATCTCTCTTCAATATAATTTTGTACACTTTTTATGTAAAATGTGCTCTCTCTCTCTCTCTAATAATTTGCAGTGTCAAGTAGTATGAACGTTTTGTTAATGTTTCAGAGTTAACTCTACCCACTGCCTATGTCAAACTGTATCGCATTGGAGTGCTGGATAGAATTGCCAGAACCCTTCACCAAAAGCAGCGCTCTGATGACGGTTATGATGAGTTGATAATGATTATGTAAGTGTTTTCCAAATAATTTTAGATATATACCTATGGTATATTGTAATGTTCCCTTATTGTGAGGAATCAATGAACTCCTTTTATCTTGCTCAGCCAGACTGGCTGGGTTATTTTGGAAACCAAAATCTACCATGAAGAATGAGTTATCGAAAGTGGGTACTGAACATTGAATCACAAAATTTTAGAGCAAATCATTGAACAGATAATTCAGAAACTATGTTTTAGAATCAATTTATTCCATACAATCTCTCATAGTTTGATTCTCCAGTCAATCAATGAAAAACAACAACAATGCTAGAAGAGGATAGTGCTATCTGCTTTGTCGAATTATATTCAAGGGCTTTTGAAGTCAATGAAAAATATGTATTGTAGTAGGGTAGGCCTATATGAATGTATATTTGAGTCCAATTTGCTTAATAAATTATTATACTTTATGTGTTGACCGGTGTATATAAAAATATTGTGATGTTCGATTAATGCAAATAAATTAAAATAATCACAATTATTGAATTCAACATTAGTTTTAATTTTTCATCTTAATTTAATTATATTGTGAAAAATGAATGATTCAATTTACCTGTAAAAAAACTCATTAAGAGCAATAATTATGTAGATGTATGTACAGGAAATGGTTCTTTAGAGGAAATACTGCACTTATTGAATGCTAATATAATAAAATACTTGATAAAATATATAGATGCTAGACACATCCTACAAACAATGTTTCCTATTGGACCATTCATATGATGATAGAATAACAATACATAACAGTACCTCATCTCGAAAACGAAAATCAATGTAAGTCCTGATAATATACTTGTTTTGTAGAGTGAGAGGACTGTATCTAAATTATTATTGTATTTAATGAAAATACTTGCCAAGCTGGAATTAAAGAAATATTACTGTGAGCAAAGCTATGGAAATTCTCAAATTAGTATAGATAATAGACTCACCAGTCGTAATTTTTATATGTGCCAAATTATCAATTATAAGGTATTGGAATCGAAATACAGGGTGGAATATAGAAATGAGAAGGATAAATACCTTTGGGAAAGGAAATACCTTTCTGATACTCTGATACTGTGGCCTGGCGATGATTACAAGGTGCTTGGCAATATTAATTTCACTGCTCCTTGCTTCTCCCAAATATTCACGACAGTTTTTGACAATCCACCGCCAGGAGGCAGCACCGCACGGAACAGCGCTACATCAACATGCTCAATTCAAGAATGGCCACAACATTCCCCCCAACCTGAAAAGATATTTTTCAGCTAGGGCAAAGACAAAAATGACGATTATATAATACAAAAATCCAAACATGCAACCACAACCAAGAACACAAAAAAACCAAGATTCACGACTACACCCTCCCTATTGAGTGGGTAGTGGGAAAAGTTAGTGACTGGTCGTTTAAGACACCATTCTTCAAACGCACCAGATCCACTCTCACTTGGCCGTCCGTCCCTGGAAAAACTTGTTCCACGATACCTAGTGGCCACTGCAGTGGAGGGAGGTTGGCTGATCCACAATTACAACAGTGCCTACTTCAAGTGGAATAGACGATTTCCACCAATTTCCTCGTTCCTGAAGCTCATGAAGATATTCTACTCGCCACCTGCGCCAAAGGATTGCACTAGTTGATTCACCAGCTGAAAGCGAGTAAGACGTGACAGGAGAATCAACAACATCTTCCATTGGAAAAGCTTTCAATGGGGTAAGTTTGAGAAAATGTGCTGGTGTTAATGCAAGTGGTTCACTGGGATCTTCACTCATAGAGCACAGTGTCTCGAGTTCAGTACAGCTTCGACCTGAACTAAAACGGTATTCATCTCTTCGTACGTTAACAATTGAGTACCAATCACACGAAATAGATGTGATTTTGTTGCCTTTATGTTCGCTTCCCAGATGCCACCAAAATGGGGCGTCCTGGCGGAATAAATTTCCAGTCGATTCTATAATCGGACAAATCACCTATAAGACTGGTTTGGAACGTAGAAGAGTTAACAAATTTCGAAAGCTGAACTAATTGCTCGTGAGCCAACAAAATTGGTTCCACAATCGAGCAGATTACTCTACAAGGCCCACGTCGAGACAGAAAACGTTGAAAAGCCGCCAAGAATGCTGGAGTAGACAAATCAGAGACGAGTTCAAATATGACTGCTTTTGTAGACATGCATACGAACAGACATATATAGGCATATAGGCCTTCAAAATGACGGGATTACGTCGTTTAGCCATAGTAACTCGTATTAGTCCAGCGTAGTCAACTACAATGCTCGAAGGTTTCTTTTTTTTTTTTTTTAGATTACGTCCTAAAGACTCCAGTCATGGAGTATAAGACAAGTCATGTTATTACATAATAATTCTAACACTAAGTAGTTCAACTAGTTTAGGTTTGAAAGGAATTCTTGTACACTATAAAAAGCTTATCAACTAAATATTTTTTCATTTGTTTTTGAAAATCTTCAAATCTTTTACTTTTCAAGATTTGAGTAGCTTGTTATAAAATTTCCTACCAATATAATCTGGTTTTGTTCAAATACCTACTATTGTGACCCATTATATGATAATCTGCTCTGTTTCGCGTATTATACTCATGAACATCTGAATTCTGGATCACACCACTCGTTTTCACATGCATTACAACTTCATATACATACAAAGATGGCACAGTTAATAGACCAAGCTTTTTAAATAAAGGCCTACAAGAGTCTAACCTATTCACTTTCTCTATACATCTGAGTGCCTTCTTTTGAATCTTAAACACTCTGTCCATATTTTGTTGAGATGAATTACCCCATACTAAAATAGCATACCTAATATGAGATAGTATAGTCCATGGTAAGCAGTTAACAGTAGTTTTTTATCATTCAGCCTAGCAAGCTGCCGCAGGACAAATACCCCAGATGATATCTTATTACATATCCTCTCAATGTAAGGATGCCATGTTAATTCCTGTCCAATAAAATTCCCAAGAATGCTACTTTCTCTTCTTGGTCTAATTCATTTTCCTCTACAAACACATTTATTCTCTATCCTCTACTGAAGTATATTTACTTTTGAATTGTAGGAATTGACA
>NW_024088918.1:0-6018 GCF_014356525.2 Nilaparvata lugens | reverse complement strand
ATTCTCTATCCTCTACTGAAGTATATTTACTTTTGAATTGTAGGAATTGACATTTCTCAGTATTTAGGAGAAGCCAGTCTATTGCTGTATTTCCATAAGGTCTATAGTTTCAATCAGGGACTTGTGGATGAGAATACTGCGTGAGGTCTATGTTCACAGACTACTAGTAATACTGATGGTGATGCCCACATAAACTCTTAGGCTTGTGCGTGGGTAATGATTATTAGTGATGATTGGCCATTGATAGTTAGTGATGATTAGTTATTATCATAAAAAATATGTGTTTTCGACGAATAGAATATAATATTGATTATTTTAAACAAGAATGAACAGTTAATATCAGTATCACATACTGGTATTAATTAGTTAACCTCTATGGATGGTAGTGACAAGGCAGAGAATCGGCCACGCTGCTCTCCTATTTTCCTCTTCTGCCATTCCAACGTGAACCTTACATAGTGTCATTATTATACATCTATGGTCTATGAAGAAGCCCGTACATCTGGGAATGTTCATTTCAAATATTTATTAATTAAAAGTTTGTTCAAATGTTGATTTGAAACATTACCTCCTCCTTGTCAAAACCTCCTCGAGAAGCATATTGTTCACTGTGATTGTAAATTTGTGATGCGATTTTTATTCGATTAGTAAAGTTTCTATTGGTGATAATTCCCCTGCAATAAAATCATTTTAATATTATCTCTGTTTTCTCAGCTCTCCTCTTAAGGTGCGTACAGATATACGCGCCGCGAACCTGAGCAATTCACTTTTAATGAGCTGACTATATCTGTATTTTTTACAGAGACGCTAAGATACAGTATAAAAAACTTGGCATCAGTGATTAAAAGTGAATGCCTCAAAAGTGAGTTCGCGGCGCGTAAATCTATACACACCTATACGTACTTAAAAGTAAAAAACCTAGCATACAATGCCCTTATTGGAGACTCGATAAAATTAACTTTTCTTCCGCTTTAGCAATCAATCCTTCGAATCATTGATCCTATAGTGAGGTCCACGTTATAATGGCAAAGGAGAAACGATAGGAGAAAAACTTTGCCGAACCTCTGTCTTGTAAATGCCTTCTATAGACGGTAGCTGATACAGGTTTATTGATGTATATTAACTGTTCATTCTCGTTTAAAATAATCAATGATATTTTATGAAGCAAAAATTATATTTTTAATAATATCGTAATGGATTTACATTATTAAGATGAGATATTTTGTTAATTAATTATAATTCTACATTGTTAGAAGACGATCTGGCAACACAGCAAATCGAGAAAGAGGATAGCGCTATCCGCTTTGTTGAATGATAGACAAGAATAGCAATACCATTGCTAATCAAACACAGCCATTATAACGTGGACCTCACTATAGTTTTAATAACTTCTATACAACAAACTTGACTGATGTAGTGTCGTGAAAAATAGTTCAAAAACGAAATAAGGAAATTATTTATCCTATTATATTAAGAGAGCATCTATGTATTCTGTTCATATTCTTATAATATTGGGTTATTTTCATATCGGGTTATCTGGTTATTTATGTTCACTGATCTCGAAAACGGCTCTAATGATTTTCACGAAATTTGGAACAAAGCAGGTTTATGATATGAAAATTCGATTACCTAGGTCTCATCCCTGGGAAATTCGCTGAAGGACATTATTGAAAGATAATTCATCCTGGCTGAAACAGCTGAACTTTCGTCGTCTGTGGATAGTAAAAAGTGAGCGAGTGATTCTGTGGAAAATCAAAATATCGCATCCCCGAATTCATAAGCTGACGTATAGCCAGCTGTAAAATATGACACGATCATTTTAGAGAATGTCTCTGTTTTCAATAAATAAAAATAACGAGCGAAGCTCGGTGTCCCGATATTCTATCTAAATTATAGTAGGCACCCTTATTCACGTGAAAAATTCTCAATAAAACTGATCTAATCTTAAAAATTCTATTTCCATAAACTTCCCTCTACACCCCACCACATCTAACAACATCCTGATCGACATAATTACAATCCTGACTCAGGTGTGTCTATTAACGATATAAATGTGATAGGCCCCCTGCACTACAAGCCTCGTCTGACCTTGACTCGATTAGCAAGGTTAGAAATGTACTTTGTAAGGTCAGGCTCTGTGGCAAGCCGGTATAAAAAGTACACTTTAGCACAGGACTCGCTCAATACTTCTCAACTTTTCCGCTGAAACGTACCTACCGTGTGTGATAACTTGTCTATACTGTAACCTTTGAAACTGTTTAATAGCTTACATAAAAGTGGACAAACCTTAGGTTAGAACAGTTGAATCTTTTTAGAAACAGTGTGAAATTTCTTTCAACTTTGAAACATCTAAATTACTTCACTACCTTTCATTTACGTAGAAAAATCTAGATACAGTGTGAACTTTCTTTCAACTCCGTTTGAAACATCTAAATTACTTCACTTTGAAAAATCTACAGTGTGAACTCTCCTTTATTTCAACTTCGTAACAAGACTGCTCCAGTGCCTTATAGATAGACTTGCTTCACGGAGGTAGTAGATTCCAGCCAAGTATTTGATAAAGTAAAAGTGTCTCTAGTATAGCGTAACGTGTGTTAGTGTGATCTGAATTGGAATTGATTACGTCATCGTCTCTCTCTGAAGGAGTAAACGACCGCTTTGTCTTCGTTTACACGGAAGTGAATAATCCAGCTGCAAGCAAACAGGTAATTTACATCACACTCAGTTCTTCTAAATGGATTGAATACTAAGTGTGTCTATGGTGGCCCGGGGCTCGTTCATTGAATGGTCAGTTTGGAATCATGCTTTACATTGAACGGATGCTAACCGTTTGAAGAGAATTCTATGCTTCACGTTCGATTAATGCTAAACAGTAGTGAATTTTAGGCCAACTATAGCGGAAATAGGTAGCCGGTGCTTGTGTTTGAGATTGAAGATTGTGATTTGTACAGTCTAAAGGTGCATTTTTGTTTGTGCGTAACTTACGCAGTCGACAACGACAAGCAGTGTTGACATTGATATTGTCCAAATTTCAAGTTTTCTAAAACAGCTGATCAAATAATTCTCATCATGTTCAATTATGCTCTAATCGGGAAGGTTGAGTTTATACTTCTTATAATTTCAACGGCAATATGTTAATACTATTAGAAATGTTTTGATTCTTGAATAATAAGCACAAATAAGAAAAGTTATTTGATCAGCTGTTTTAGCCCACTTGAAATTTGGACAATATGAATGTCAACAATGCTTGTCGTCGTCGACTGCGGAAGTTTACGCACAAACGAAAATGCACCTTAAGGCTGTGCAAAGGCTAAAAATAAACTTTCTACTCGTGATATTTTTCAAAGTTTTTCGATTTGTATATCATCAAGCTATCAAAATGAAAAAGTTTTCTCAGGAAAACATTTTTTTTCTGATCATTTTTTGAGAAATGAGCGCCTAAAGTTTGAATTTTTGGGACAGAACATTTCAATTCGGTAAGATATATAAATCCTTGAGATTTAAGGATAGATTTTTCATGGTATTGTTGATCTAGTAACAAATTTTTTGAAAATATCAATTTTCAAGATAGTTAGGTATTCAATTTACTAAAAATAACTTTTAGTTGAGTTATTTTTGGTAAATTGAATATATTTTTCAAAAATTGATATCTTCAGAAAATTTTTGTTTTACTAGATCAAAAATACCATGAAGATCCATCCTCCAATCTCATGGATTCATATCTTCCGAATTTGGAATGTTCTGTCCCAAAAATTCAAGCTTCAGGCGCTCATATCACAAAAAGTAATGATCGGAAAAAAATGTTTTCCTGAGAAAACTTTTTCATTTTGATAGCTTGATGATATACAATCGAAAAACTTTGAAAAATATCACGAGTGAAAGTTTATTTTCAGCCTTTGCACAGCCTTAAAGCTGAATATCGGCCTGAATATCGTTGATGGTAATCTGATACAAATCTCCTTACCTATATCTTTTAATTGAATAGCAATTTCAAGCAAGATTTAAGTGTTTAGAAGACACTCAATCACTTCGTATTTGAGAGACCTTTGTATCTCTAATACCATTGATAAAATTCTGGAATTGGTTGACTATTATCACATCTTATCACTCATATTGGAATGACTTTTCATTTGATGACGTGGCGAAGTTTGGACATTAATGTCCACTATACCACTCAACCATTAGATGAGAGACATGCACTTGGTGATACAGTTCGAAGGTTGACCGTTTATACCAGCTCCACTAAATGACACAAGTTTCTAAATCTATTCCAAGTGGTCCGGAAACCACATAAAACTATCAGTCACCCTACAAGGTGATTAACATTTTTTCTCTCATCACTCTCTCGCACAAGTTCATTCAGGCTTCATCCTCAGGTAGAACATAAGTTATACCTCTATCCTATTATATTTCAATTGATATATTGAAATTGCATATTATAAATCTAAGTAGCAATACAAAACTATAGTGAGGTCCACGTTGTAATGGCAGTATTTGATTAGCATTGGTGTTGCTATCCTTGTCTATCATTCGACACAGCAGATGGTGCTATCCTTCTCTAGCTCCAAATCGTTGCCAGATCGTTTTTCAACCCTAATAAATATATTTAATAACTGATATTCAATCTCAATATATGACAATAATTCATCATTCGACCATTGGAGAATATACTATTTTCTTGAGGAAAAATATAAGTGATTACGGATGGAATTACAATAAATATTATTTGGGATTTTTCGTTAAATAATAATTATACCTGATTATTTTGAACAAGAATGAGGATTTCATATTCCATAAGATATTCCGGTATCAGCTCTCTTATGTAGAAGGCAGTGTGACAAGGCAGAGAATCGGCAACACGTGTTATTCTATCTTTCTCCACTGCCACTAGCTAAAGAAGGCAGGAGAAGTAGAAGTAGAAGAAGAAGAAGAAGAAGAAGAAGAGAAGAAGAAGAAGAAGAAGAAGAAGAAGAAGAAGAAGAAGAAGAAGAAGAAGAAGAAGAAGAAGAAGAAGAAGAAGAGAGAAGAAGAAGAAGAAGAAGAAGAAGAAGAAGAAGAAGATAGGATGAAGAAGAAGAAGAAGAAGGAGAACAACGCTGTTCTCCCATCTTTCTCCACCGCCATATTATAAATATGGACCTCTCAATAGGCTTCATCCTCAGCTAGAAGATTAGTAACTGCTATCCTTTAATCTATTAATAGCATTGAAAATGCATGAACAATCCAAAACTACTAGATCATCTGTACTTCAAGTATTCATCATTACATTTGCGTAAATTAATAATTATAGTAATTGCAGTTCAATGAGGAAAAACGGGCTCGACGTAATTCACCTAATTCAAAACTCGATAAACAAGTTGAAAAAAGTTGAAAGGTATGTAGGTAACTGGAGTATTATGCAAGCCAATTACAGATGATTTTTCTGACTCAATACGGTTAGAAAAAAGGCTCAAGTCAATTTACCGTCTACAGATTCGGTCTAGTTTAATGATTTTCGTGATTAATTTTGAAATAGCTGTTCTATTAATAGATTGAATATGTATGATAAATGATCTCCAGTAAATGATGAAACTGACTGATGGGTTCTAATCTTTCCAAATGTTTAATTATTGTAAAAAACCCACAGAATACACTTCTAATAGAACCTCATTTAAACTTGAAAACTTGAAAAAACTTGATGGAGGAAAGTGAAATATCAATTCCGCTCCAAATAGCTTGATTGCACACATTTGAAGAAGGTTATCAAACATGTTTTAAGATGAAACAACTTCTGAAGACACCAATTCAAGATGAACGTGATATTTAATAGTCTTCCTCAATTAGTATGATTATTATTATTATTATTATTATATTGAGATCCACTGAGTGATGTGGTAATGTAGTAAAGATTGTTCATCCTATCATATTATTGGAATCAATAAAATGTTCTCAAACTAGTAGTTCTGTGAACAGTAGACCACACGCAGTATTCTCATCCTGATGTCACCTGTTTTAAATGTTAAAAAATCATCAGTTCAC
>NW_024088917.1:0-6008 GCF_014356525.2 Nilaparvata lugens | reverse complement strand
CTCATCCTGATGTCACCTGTTTTAAATGTTAAAAAATCATCAGTTCACGTTTCAATATGTATTGGCGGAGCTTTGGACATATCAATGTCCATTCTTTGGGAAGAATATTAAAAATATCCTCCCCACTAACTCTCTACCAAAAATGATTGATTGATTGAGTACTTTTTATGTTATGTGGATTACAATATATACTGGCTTATACACTTATGTACAATAGCTTACAATACAGCAAAGCTATAGATGAATTACATAATATAGACTAAGGAAATAACTATTGAACTTTATATGATATGAAAAAAGCAATTTGTAATATAATAACTATAGATAATAATAATATTGTTATGCATCTACATAAATTGGCGGAGCTTTGGACATATCAATGTCCATTCTTCGGAAAGAATATTAAAAATATCCTCCCCACTAACTCTCTACCAAAAAATGCAGAGAGTAATGCAGAGAGAAAGTAAAATAGCTGAAATTCGAATCGTGGTCCAAAATATTCGAGCTCTGATTTGAAACTTGGTTGGAGGAGTTTGAACTATAGTAGGTAGGTAGTGTGAATTTGCCAGTCGATATATAGCAATTTTCAAATCTATAGTGAGGTCCACGTTATAATGACAGTACTTGATCAACTTTGGTTTTGCTATCCTAGTCTATCATTCGACAAAGCCGGTGGTACTATCCTTTTCTAGGTCCACAACGATGCCGATCATTTTTTTGACAGTGCAGAAATATAATTAATTAATGCAGAGAATCGGCATCGCTATTCTTTTATCTTTAGCCAGATTCTTATCTTTAGACTGAGAGATGACATCAGTCAAAGTACACTGTACTTTGTGTATGCCGTTTGAGAGAGATGAAGGAGAAGGAGAAGAGAAGAAGAAAGAAGAAGAAGAAGAAGAAGAAGAAGAAGAAGAAGAAGAAGAAGAAGAAGGAGAAGAAGGAAGAAGAAGAAGGAGAAGAAGAAGAAGAAGAAGAAGGAGAAGAAGAAGAAGAAAAGAAGAAGAAGAAGAAAAAAGAAGAAGAGAAGAAGAAGAAGAAAAAAGAAGAAGAAGTGGAGAAGAAGAAGAAGAAGAGAAGAAGAAGAAGAAGAAAAGAAGAAGAAGAAGAAGAAGAAGAAGAAGAAGAAGGAAGAAGAAGAAGAAGAAGAGAAGAAGAATAAGAAGAAGAAGAAGAAAAAAGAAGAAGAAGAAGAAGAAGAAGAAGTAGGAGAAGAAGAAGAAGAAGAAGAAGAAGAAGGAGAAGAAGAAGAAGAAGAAGAAGAAGACGAAGAAGAAGAAGAAGGAGAAGAAGAAGAATAAGAAGAAGAAGGAAGAAGAAGAAGAAGAAGAAGAAGAAGAAGAAGAAGAAGAAGAAGAAGAAGAAAAGGAGAAGAAGGAGAAGATGATGATGGGAAAACAGTGACTATCTTGTGAATTGCATTGTTCCTGTACAGTTGTCGAGGATCCCCTGTATTAATGACTGGTCTATTCAGAGCCAATTGAGGTGTCAGTTTCCCTTGTTTTCCACTGCTTTGTTTCAGCGAATGAGGTGTGAGAAGGAATAGGAGTGAGATTTTGATTGATTGATTGATTGAGTACTTTATTTATGTAGATTACAATATATACTGGCTTATACACTTATATACAATAGCTTACAATACAGCAAAATTATTGATGAATTACATAATATAGACTAAGAAATAATTATTGAACTGTATATGATATGAAAGCAATTGTAATATAAAATCTATGGATAATAATAATATGTATGAAACTACATAAATTGGCGGAGCTTTGGACATATCAATGTCCATTCTTCGGAAAGAATATTAAAAATATCCTCCCCACTAACTCTCTAATGAGAGGGTGATAAACGGTGAGAATCTGGTGGAATAAAGAGGGAATACATGACTGTAAAGAGATAGTATACAGTGGTAAAAGAAGAATTGATCGGTTTATCATGAGGGAAAGATTGAAAAGGGAGAGAATCATTGGAATATGTAGGAGAAACGAAAGTGTGTGGTTGATGAACGATGACAGTATAATAGTTCAAACTTCAAATGAAGTTGATGATTAAAAAGATGTTTCAGAATATGTTGTGATGGTGATGATGTCGCTAAGGATTAGGCCGTCAGTTTTTCGTGGATTTAAACGTATATAATAACAATTTGAATTCATGACCGAGCGAAGTGAGGTCTAAGATTCAAGTCGACGGTTTGGCATTTCTCTTACTGTTCAAATGTTTGAATGTTCAAATGTTTATAATATGTTGCGCATTTACGGCGAAACGCGGTAATAGATTTTCATGAAATTTGACAGGTATGTTCCTTTTTTAATTGCGCGTCAACGTATGTACATGGTTTTGAAAATTTTGCATTCAAGAATGATATATATAAAAGGAAAAAGGAGCCTCCTTCATACGCCAATATTGGAGTAAAAATCAGACCATATTATTCATCATAAATCAGCTGACAAGTGATTACACAGATGTGGGGAGAAGCCAGTATATGCTGTAGTTCCATAAGGTCTAGTAGTTGTTTCAATCAGGTATTGTGTATGAGAGCACGGCTGTGAGGTCTACTGTTCACAGAAACTAAAGTATATGTTGTAGCAAACATAGTATATCATTCTAAATCGAATTCATAGTATATCTATTCATAATTGATGATGTGTTTGTTTTTTGATGTGTGATAAATTGTTATTTTGATGAGTGATAGTAGCTTAACCTGGATTTTTATTGGAAGTAGTATGAATTTGAAAAGGGACAGTTTTGGGCATAAGCCTGGTGTGCCTCCTCATATAACTGTAAAAATAATTGTACGACTGAGAAAATGAATAACAATATAAACTATAAATTCAATCTTGAGTCACTAATTTTCCATGTTTTTACACCCCAGAGCGAAGCTCGGTCCTCCGATATTAATGTTAAACAAAGAGAAGATGACAGAGCGATATGTAAGAGAGAGGGAAAGAGCAAATTTGTTGCAGTTGATCTTGACATCATCCATCATGACATTGTGGTCCCTGGTCTCCCGAGCTAGAGTGAGTAAGAGAATGTGAGGTTATTTGAGAATTTGAGAGTAACCTATAGTAGGAGAGAGTGGAGAGAGAGAAAGAGAAATGGAATGAGATAGGGTGTGCGTGTGTGTGATAGAGAGAGAGAGAGAGTTTGAATGGGAGATGAAGAGAGAAAGTGTGATGATATGGGAGTTCACCATGCTCCCATATCATCACACTTTCTCTCTTCATCTCCCATTCAAACTCTCTCCCTTTATCACACTCTCTCTCACACATGACTTCTCCAGCTGACAGTTGCAAACTAGCCAGTATGCCGCAGCTTATTTGCTTGTCGACCATATTGTGTCTAGTCGGCCATTTTGTGTCCAGACCCATCAGGTAGCACACATTTCCCTGCTGACCACACAACTGACACACGCATTATTTCGCCCACACCTCGCTAAATAGATGGGCTGCCTCCTTTAGTGAGGTCCACGTTATAATGGCAGTGGAGAATGATAGTAGAACAGTGTTACCGATTCTCTGCTTTCTTTTTACTTCAATGTAACCACATAAATCAATGGTGTTCCAACTTATAATATTGTACACTATCTTAGAAGAATATAGGATAGCATTTCTTCCAGAATGAAGAGGAAGAAGAGAAGATGGTTGGGTGGAGGAGGAGAGAGGAGGAGGAGGAGGAGGGGAGGAGGAGGAGTGGGAAGAGTGAGTGGAGGAGGCGGAAGACGAGTGGGAGGAGGAGGATGAGGAGATGAGGATGATATCTCTTCCATAACGAGGAGAGAGATGTATTGATTGATTGTTTAATTTTCTCCTGGCCATTGGTTTCCTCTACCACCCAACCACTCCAATACAATTACATAGCATCAATATAGTAATCTACTTCTAAAAAAACAACATGAAAATGGAGAGGAAAATATGTCATAACAAAAGCAATTTAAAAGATTTTTTTTTCAAGTGTTCTGAGAAAGAGTTCATAATTCCATGGAAATATTCATATTGTCTTCACTATGTAAAAATCATTTTGTAAAATCACCCTCATTCTGAGGTTTACAGAGTGAAGGCTATATGAAGAGAGAGAGTGAGAAAGTGGAGAAAAGAGAGTGGGAGATGGAGTGAGCGAGTGGGAGAGAGTGAGGGTGTGAATCATCCCTACATTTGTTAATTTCTTGTTTGTCTGTGTTATTCCCTTATTACTAGCTCCTTGTAAGCTTTTGTATCAACCGATTTACATGAAACTCAACTCACAGGTCAAATTTGAAAAAGTTTAAAAATTTGTAATAACGTCGTTGGCCAGGGACTTGTTAGCTCCCTATTTTGTAACAAAAAAAGATAATAATTGTTTTTAAAACCTCCAATCAACTGTTTAAATTATTTGAATCCACGGTTGGGAGCTTTGGTGGATTCGTTCATTCAAATGCACAGATTATCATCATTGTCACATATTCTAGCAAACATAGTAACTACGAGCCAGTAACTTCAATGAAAAATACAATAAAATTCAACTTCAGGTTTATGAAGTCTAACACGAATTAATAAAAGTCAGGTAACATGTCAAATTTCAAACAGAACAAAGTTATTCAGCAATCGATTCAGGTCAGGAGGGAACATAGGCCTACTCAATTTTAATCTATACATTTTGGGAACCTGCTAACTTGCTGCATTTGGATTTGGCCTCGGTCATTCTACGAAACTAAATTTTTAGCTTAATAAGAGAAACAACAAAAGTTCGGCACTCACCATTTTAACATATTCAAATTGGACTCTTCAGAAACACTCACATACGCTTTAATAAACTCTCTATACTTGAACTCACACGCACAAATAATTTCTGATTCTACTCCTACTAACTATATGAAATTTGGTTTCCTATTCAACTAAAAAAATTACTGATAGCTGGAAACTTAACAAATTTGTCCCTCCGAATGGGAATGGCCATCAGAGGACCGATGCTCGCAACCGTTACATGTTTTCCCAGTTACGTCTCAATTCGACCTCAGGCTTTTCACTGAAAATTATTCCCCCCCCACGAGCGTTGAGCATAACTTCCAGTGGAAAAGCCAAAGCTGCAAAAAGGTCAATGGTCGTACAATTCTCAAATACAGTGGCTTTTTCTTCATGAAATTGAAACTGCACTTGGAAAATGCACGAAAATTGCTTTAATTTTGACAACTAAGCAACAAGTTAGCAAATTCAAACAAGACAGAGTCAATTCTCACACTGAAAAGCAGGGTTCAACATACAGTTAGAATCAAAGTTCATTCAGTTCAAAAACCTAAATAACAATATAAGATACACAAAAACAACTACAATAATACCCACTCAATATTCACACTATTACAAATTAAATGTTTAAATGTTCAAACATTTTCTTCTGTTTGTTGTGAAATGTGAATTGGAGCGTGTTATTGGAAAATCTGAAAGTGATACTTAACTTACTAGTCCTGACAATGAATGCTCAAAAAAACGGTATGAAAGGAAATGTTTGGAAAACAATTTCTGAGAGTGAAAGAGATGATGGGGGGGAGATAGTGACGAGAGAGAGAGATTGTTTGATTGATTGAGTACTTTATTTATGTAGATTACAATATATATGGCTTTTACACTCATATATAATAGCTTACAATACAGCAAAATTATAAATGAATTTACATAATATAGACTAAGAAAATAATTATTGGACTGCAAATGATATGAAAAAGCAATTGGTAATAGCTATAGATAATATTGTTATGCATCTACTTAAATTGGCGAGCTTTGGACATATCAATGTACATTCTTCGGAAAGAATATTCAAAGTATCCTTCCCACTAACTCACTACCAAAAGAAAGAGAGAGAGAGAGTGAGTGAGAGAGAGGAAGTGGAAAAGAGAAAGAGAGTGTAAGATGGAGTAAGGGAGTTGGAGAGAGAGAGGGTGTGAATCATCCTTACATTTGTTAATTTCTTATTTGTCTGTGTTATTTTCTTATTACTAGTTCCTTGTAAGCTTTTGTAACAACCGATTACAT
>NW_024088916.1:0-5988 GCF_014356525.2 Nilaparvata lugens | reverse complement strand
ATTTGTAATTTCGTATTTGTCTGTTTATTTCTTATTACTAGTTCCTTGTAAGCTTTGTAACAACCGATTACATGTACTCAACTCAAATCCACAATCATAATACTAGAGGCAGAAATAAATTAGCTTTAAAACAGCACAGGCTTCAACTGTATGAAAAATGCCTTCTTACATTGGTTCAAAGCTTTACAATAATTGACCAATTGAGCTGCAGTCCCTAAACACCAAGAATATATTCAAAAGAAATTATACAGCTTTCTTGTTGCAAAACTTATTTATAGTTTCAATGATATTTCTGTAATACATGATGAAGCATCGTAATAATAAATTTTCTATGTCCTGTACTACTTTTAAACCTACTTTATGTATCTGATGTCTTTGTACTGGTGCTATTTATGTCCATTGATGTGAGTATATTTCAACAATTCCTCAAGGATGACCTGTGACTAGACGATATTCAAATGTATATTGTATTATATGCTGTTGGAATAAAGAGATTATCTATCTTATCTTATCTATCTTATCTTATTATATATAGTGGGGCACACGTTATGATGGCAGTATTTGATTGACATTGGTTGCTATCCTTGTCTATCATCCTTGTATCATCTTTGTATCATATTTTCATCATCTTCCTATAGCGAGATCCACGTTATGATGACAGTATTCATTGGTGTGGCTATCCTTGTCTATCATTCGATAAAGCGGATAGAGTTATCCTTTTCTATTTCCACATGGTTGCAAGATCGTTTATCAACGATTTTCTTGACAATATATATAATTGGTCATTTTAAACAAGAATGAACAGTTTAATTTAATACGGGGCACCGAGCTTCGCTCGTTATCTTATTTATTGATTAAACAGAACCATTCTCTTAAATGATCGTGTTTATATTTCACAGCTGGCTATACGTCATCTTATGAATTCGGGGATGCGATATTTTGATTTGTCACATACTTTTTACTATCCACAGCTGTTTCAGCCAAGGATGAATTATCCTTTTAATGTCGTCGCGAGTTTTCTCAGGGATGAGACTAGTGCAATGGAATCTTTATATCATAAACCTGCTATGTTCCAAATTTCGTGAAAATCGTTAGAGCAGTTTCCGAGATCCGTTGAACATAAATAACCAGATATAAAAACAGCCAGATATAAAAATAACCAGATATAAATACAGAAATTGCTCGCTTAATATAATAGGAATTTATTTAATAATTCAGAATTACACAACTTACAGAAAAGTACCACAGGCTTATAAGCCCAAAACGGTTCCAATTTTAATTACATTAGTTATACCGGTATCAGCTTTCCTCTATAGAAGGCAGTGGCAAGGCAGAGAATCGGCGACACTGTACTCCTATCTTTCTCTACTGCTATTATAACATGGACCTCATCATAGTCGTGTGATGTAGAATCAAATTACTTGTTTTCCGATGCAAGTATAGTGAGTATCACACATAATTATGACATATCACACTTCATAAATAGCAAGTATCGATCATCACTCCACACGTCACCCAATTTCCGAGGCGACGAGTGTTTCCTTCATATAAATACATAGTGAGAGACGTGCGTTTCCTTTGTATATTACATAAGTGCCGGTAACGAGGATATTGTCTTGTATCAAATTGCTATCTATTTCAATAGAGATACTAATTGTGATAGTAATTGAAGTAGTATGGGTTGGGGTGATGTAATGGGGGTAGGGGTAGTTAGACTCTCGTTAACGATACAATAACGAGATAAGGACAAACATTTGAATTTTCAATATTGTAATTGACCGAGCGAAGTGAGGTCTAAGATTCAAGTCGACGGTTTGGCATTTTCTCTTAATGTTTAAATTTTATATGTTGCGCATTACGGCAAACGCGGTAATAATTTCATGAAATTTGACAGGTATGTTCCTTTTTAATTGCGCGTCGACGTATATACAAGTTTTGGAATTTTTGCATTTCAATGATAATATAAAAGGAAAAAGGAGCCTCTCATACCAATATTAGAGTAAAAATCAGACTATAGAATTATTCATCATAAATCAGCTACAAGGGATTACACAGATGTGTGGAGAAGCCAGTCTATTGCTGTATTTACATAAGTCTATAGTTTCAATCAGGTACTCTTGTGGATGAGAATACGCGTGAGGTCTACTGTTCACAGAACTATTAGTTAATATAATTTTGTAATATAATTCGACTGAGTCATTGTCAATACTGTAGAACCGTTCCATAATTGATAAAAACACACATATGTTGTCAAATTCTTCACAGTTTTATTCGGTAACACGACCATGGTTTTGTAATCACACCGGTCACATTTTCAAGTTGACTGAGAAATGTGACCGGATATTATGGTCAGAAACCATGGTGTGTACCGAATAAAGCTGTGTAGAATTGGACAACATATGTTGTTTTTATTCAATTAATATAACTTATTGGAACTGGTAAGATTCGAATTGAAAGATCTAAGTGATGATTTCAAATATTGGATATTTGGTACTTATACCGTATTTAAGTAGACAAATATGAAGTATAATAAATGATCAAGTTGAGTGACATTCACTTCATCGAGATCTCACTTGATCAAGAATCAGCCAGATAGGCAACTTCAGTACCTCAAGTTTTCAGTCAAATTTTCAGTCAAGTTTTCTGATTTTGATCTGTTGGTTGAGGCTATTTTTCTATCATTTATTGTAGGAGGAATTTAATTTTCATGGGATTCTGAATAGTGAGTTGTGTTTTTTCGGGCTCTAAATTTTGTCAAATTACGCAAAAATGTTTCAATTAATGTGATTGTGAGTGTGATATTTTTGTTTTTTATTCCGTTTTAACCGTCAAAATTAAAATTCTTAGTTTTCGTTGTTTTAGTGAAAATGGACTAAAATTTAGAAAAGTGAAACCCATAACCATATTTCGGACTTTGAAATGTTATCTAAATTTGGGAGAGAAATAGTACAAGGAATATCCTTAGTTTTTCTCTCCCAATCAGTGCCTACTTTGTAAAAATTATAAATAAGATAAATAAAAATCAAACATTCTTTATTCAATAAGTGTACACTTGGAAAAATTGGAGCGTCATACATTTCACAATAATAATCAACAAAAACATTCCATTCTAATAACAATATAAATCAAGCAACTGTTCTGTCGAATTCCTGTTGCCTTCTGACTCCAAAAAGAACGTCTAATGAATTACTAATACAGTGGTAAAACGTCTGACCTTTTACGACGTACATTGACGATCAGATGATAGGAAAGTTTCATCACGGGAATTCAAAAAAGTTAACCTCACACAAGAGGTCTTAGGACGATGGCAATATTCATTTTGCAATCGTCCTTCTATTAATTTTGTTCAACCAATACATTAGTTTTCGAATTCGAATTCAATAAGAGACCGTTTACGTTTGGAAATGGAATTTCCAAACTGGGGATAATATTTCGACATTATATTTTGATGGTCCCCATATAAATTCATGTTATGGTCGAATGTGAATTCAGCTTATTTTATGATAATAATATGGCTTGAAAGAAAAGAATAGAATGGGAAGAGACAGAGGGAAGGAGAGTCAGAAAGAGCGATAGCAGTGGTAGTAACAATACTGTAAACAGCTCCGATTGGTCAGAAGCTTCCCAAATCACATTTCCCCCGCCCAAAATGGCGAACAGGCAATAAAATGACAAGCAATAATGTAGATATGTACCCGATGTAAAATTCGTATTTTATTTATTTGTTGATATAATTACAAATCATATGAATATGTCGGGATTAGAACAACAGGCATATCCAAACCTATTCTCTTTCCAAATTTTGATTAAAAAATAAAATTGATATTACGTTTTTAAATATTTACTGGAATACAAGGGAAATATAATAAATTCATTGAAAGTTTGTAGGGGTTTGAAATAATTTAAATTCAACTATAAGGCTGGAAGAGTGAACCTGTTCGCATCAAAATAGTTGATTTATAGACTAGTGTTTGAATAAACAAATAAATTCAATGATTTTATGATAATATGGTAGCTACACTACAGTCAACAAATTTATTCATTCATTAATTAGATGGAGCAAACAATACAATTATTAGTCGAAAAAGAAAAAAACAGGCTATTCCCCGAAGCTTTATTTCCTAATTTTGTCTAAAATCGTCCGAATATCAAGTAGGTTATGTCCATTTCTATTTCTAATTAATGAACTCCAGCAGTTAGCAATTTGGTTAGGTGTTGAAGGAAACATTTTCTCATTACCTTAATTTCTGAATATCGATTTTATGAAGTTAGCTGCATTTAGTTATGGTACCACTTTTCAATTATTTCTGATAATTTATTCACACATTCAATAAGCATTATGTCGCGTGAAAATTTACACATTCAATAAACATTATGTCGCGTGAAACAGTATGTCATGATCATTTTCATATCACCCTGGGTTATTACCTGAAATTGTTAGAGTTTCCATCTATATTGATTTGATAGAAGAGAATTGCAGTTAATCCAATCTCCATCCAATTTAATCATTCGTGTTGCAATAATATTCGTACGGCTTTTAATTGAGGAGCCCTGACGAAAGTTCCACCCCGCCCGCATACCTATACAATTGAAGCAGTCAATCGGCCTTAAACAGTCAATCCTGACTGTCAATAATTGAAGCGATTCAAGGTCAATCGGACATAGTGCATTCTGGTGACGTCAGCACAGTAGGGCTCTCCTGCACCAATAAAAATTGTTTGATTTCAGCTGATCTATATCAGCTAGTGTTTTTATTGGTGTAGGAGTCCTACCTGTGCTGACGTTACCATCAACCACCTGTCTTAAACTATGGCTTGTTTACGGAGGTAGTGCCTTATGACTCCTTTTGTTGCATAATTTGTCTATGTACAATCAATTAAGACTTTAGGGAATATATAATAATAACCAAATGGTTCACTTGTTATTCTTACACTAGCCAGTATCCATTGTGATTTTATTTGAGAAATCAAACCTATACTTCATCATACAAATTGATAATCCCACCGCGATGCTTATATTCCCCATTAGAGTGATAAGTTCTCTAAATTACTGAACTTGATACATTCCTATCAAATTCCAAAGAAACTATCATTAGAAATAGTTCGATAAAATCACTACCTATGTTATACATTACACTTGTATTACATACTTCATTGTAACGAACTTATATAATATTACAATGAGCCTAGTTTATAGGACACTTATCAAATCTAATGAACTATTAAAACTCTACATTCATATAGCAGTCAGATTCACTTAGTATCTTAGTGAGGTCCACGTTCCTAATGGCAGTGTTTGATTAGGTATTAAAAATTTAAATGTATCTAATCAAAGATATATATTTTTGACACTATTCATTGTATACACTTTACAAACTTATGAATAAAGAAATTATGAATGAGATGAAATGAAATTAGCAATGTTATTGCTATCCTTGTCTATCATTCAAACAAAGTGTGTATCTCTCGCACACGGCTTTGCCCATGTGAGGAACCTTCTGAAGTTTTGTATAATATTTGACCGAGCGAAGTGAGGTCTAAGATCAAGTCGACGGTTGGCATTTCTCTTAATGTTTAAATGTTTATATGTTGCGCATTTACAGCAAACGCGGTAATAGATTTCCATGAAATTGACAGGTATGTTCCTTTTTAATAGTGCGTTGACGTATATACAGGTTTTTGGAAATTTGCATTTCAAGGGTAATATAAAAGGAAAAAGGAGCCCTTCATACGCCAATATTAGAGTAAAACTCATACTATAGAGTTATTCATCATAAATCAGCTGACAAGTGATTACACATATTATGTGTGGAGAAGCGAGTCTATTGCTGTATTTCCATATTAAGGTCTTTAGTTTCATCAGGTACTTGTGGATGAGAATACTGCGTGAGGTCTACTGTTCACAGAACTACTAGTGTATATAGTTCTGTACTTTCTGAGAAGTCGAATAAAGAAAATTCAATTTCAAGGCGGATAGCGCAATAGCTTT
>NW_024088915.1:0-5977 GCF_014356525.2 Nilaparvata lugens | reverse complement strand
CAATAGCTTTTCACTTTGCCATATTATGTAGATTACAGTATATACTGGCTTATACACTCATATACAATAGCTTACAATACAGCAAAATTATAGATGAATTTACAAATATAGACTAAGAAAATAATTATTGAACTGTATATGATATGGAAAAAGCAATTGGAATAACTATACAAGATTATATTGTAATGCATCTACATAAATTGGCGGAGCTTTGGACATATCAATGTCCATTCTTCGGAAAGAATATTAAAAATCCTCCCAACTAACTCTCTACCAAATGAATGGTATAAGAACATCATTAATACATCCAAGGGAACCAATTATCCTCTAGATGATGAAAATAATGAAGAAGACTCTCCTGAAGAAGAATCCGATGCTGAAAGCATTGGGTGTATGAATTTCCCGAAAATCAGAACAGTACCATGTAACATTCCAGAGTCTTGATTATGGGAAGAAACGTGTTCAAGAAGAAAATATCATCTTCATTGTTCACTTCTAAATGACATTTTTTAGATCTTTATTACCTACTATTAATTATCAATATCATGAGCATATATTATCTTATCACTACTCTTGATACGGGTTTTTCATCATTATTGAACCTCTGAACATGTAACAACCAGGGTTATGGAAAAACGACTGAGACAACACACCTTATATCAATTATTATCAGTTAGCCTTGGATTACTTGCTAATTATGAATAATAGCATTGAAAATAGTATAAAAAGATCAATAAAGTTCAAATACTTGCAAGAATATTGCATTCTGATGAAATAATGAAGATGTGTACTAAATATTTCAAACTCAATTTACACAAAACTTGATTTTTGACTCAGGTCGTTTTTCCCCCCAACTTCTCAATTATTTCCCCTGTATGTTCACGAATGATTTATGAGAATCATTTCTATGTATGTATTGGCAACACGACTTTTGTCTCCCAAACATTTGAACTTGATGAAGATCAAATTCTCTATGTTCACGGCGCAATAATTGAACTTTATCATCAATCAATTGAATCTCTTGATCAAGCAATTCGGTAACTCTCCAATGGATTGGGGCTCAAAAATATTTTTTATTTAAAAACTAAACGTTCATTTGAATATAAAATATATTATCATATTATTTTTTATGAGTACAGTTATGGAAAATAAAAGTATTGGTTTTTTAAAATCATTCCCCAATTACAAATGACAACTTTTCGATTTCAAATCGTATGTTCTCAAATTAGGAGTTGATAGTGAGCTGTTAACGGAGCGGTCGCAGAATTGTTTTGCTCTCTTATCTCAAGTTCCGGACGGGTCGTGCTTAATCGGTTCATTTAGTGCATGTTTAACCTAAAACGTTCTTTCGTAATAATTGAATTATCAATTTGTTATTATTTGTGAAATTTGTTTCAAGTGAATCGAAATATTCAAAGTTTAAATTAATAAAAACAGTATCCAGCAATACTTTCCACCAGACGGTAGTGCTAAAGAGTACCTAGAGCTAAAAGTTCTTTCGTAATAAATTGAATTATCAATTTGTTTATTTGTGAAATTGTTCTCAAGTGAATCGAAATATTCGAAGCTGAATGAATAAGAACAGTATCTAACAATACTTTTCACCGAGGATAGTGCTAAGAAGAGTCCTCGTGCTAAAAGTTCGCCTGAGCTCAAAGAGATGGAACAGAAAAAGCGTGCTCCAGACCCAAGTGTTAAAGCTTCCGGTAATGTGAACTCAGACTTTATCGAATCACTATTTGACCGTTTTGAAAAGCGGTTTAGTAAGCTATGGATGAAAAACTCGCGCTGCTAGCTACAAAGGTGGATTTAAATGGTCTAATTGAAAAAGTGAATAAACTCTCTGTCGAGAATTAACAGTTAAGAAATCAAATTGTTGCTCAAAAAATTCAGAATAGTCTCATAATAGATCAGAATAGATCGAGAAGGAACAATATAATTTTTCGCGGGCTGAAATATGAATGTGCAACAGTGGATTACGTGAGAACTGTCAAAGACTTTTGTGTGAGTCATTTGGGGGCACGAGCAGGTACCTGGGTTAATCGAGCACATGCATTGGGCAAGAAAATAGATAACGGGCATTTGCGCATTGCGCATTTTCCGGACGATCAGGACATCCATTTCATCACGAGAAACAGTAGGAAGCTGAAGGGTACTCAGTTTGTGATTCATAAGACTTTGCTTTCGACACAAGAAAACGTCGATCAAAGCTTTTCCGGGTGCTTGGCGAGTTGAAGAAAAGTTCCGGGAGTGAGAGGAGAGTATCGGTTGAAGTGGATCGTTTAATCGTGAATAGTCGGGTTTTCACGCTGGATGAGGAGAATGGACTGGTCTCGGAGGGAGAGGATGGGCTGCAGAAGATCGGGAGCATGTTCGATGAGAGTGTGATGCGGGCCGTGAGCGGGAGCATGTGTGATGAGGAGGAGCGAGGTGGCGAGGACGAAGACCGCAACCGCATAGATAACCGTCAGTCCGTGTGAGAAGGGACAGTTGAGTATAGTAGCGTACAATGTGGCTGGATTAAGTGGTAGATTGTTCAAGTATATAATTTTATTTGTAATTATGATGTTTTTGTACTATTGGAGACGTTTGTTGAAAGAGGAAAGCAATTGTATTTTGAAAACTGTTTTCCAGATTACAATTATACTGGGAATTCGCAGTTGGAGAATCAAACTGAGGTAGAGCAAAGGGAGGAAAGTTAATAGAAATTAGTAAAAGAATAGAGAGTTTTTTTAAGGTAATCGATGCGCTTGAGAGGAAAGTTATTCACATGAATGCAGGACAACGGGATGAATATATATAGTTTCAATTTACCTGAGTGGTGGAGGAGACATGGAATGGGAGAGAGAATTCAATACATTATGGGAGTTTATGATAGTGCAAGAGCATAATAGAAATAATATGATTTTAATTGGAGATTTTAACAGTAGAATAGGAAATGGACAGGACATGTCGGAATTAACAGATGTAATAGAATTGGGAAATGCACTGAGTAATAAGCAAGAGTCAAAGGATGAGGTGATTAATATGAAAGGTAAGAAAATATTGGAGTTCTGTGAGGTTTTTAATTTCATCATTATGAATAGAAGGATAAGTGGAGATAGGTTGGGAGACTTTACTTTTATAGGCAGAGGGGCTTCCGTAATAGATCTATGTTGCATGGCTGTCGAATTAGCGCAATAGTTGGAAAATTTTCTATTGTGCCAGAATTTTTATCTGATCATTTCCCAATTGAAGGTACGCTAATCACGGTTGATACTCTAGAAAGAGAGAGCACAATTTTACCACTCTTACCGAAGTTGAAATGGAAGAAGCGAGGAAGAATGAATATATATCTAAACTCACCAATGCTTGTAGAGAAATAAATGGTCTTCCCGAGAGTAGTGAAGAGACTTATGAAGTATTAAATAATCTTGTATATAGAGCTGCAAATTATGTGCCCCAACCTGATAGAAAGAGAGAAGGATGGGAGAAAAGTGGTTCGACAAAGAGGTGCGGTTATGAGAAAGCGAGTGTTCAGCCTATTGAATGTGTTTAGAAAATCAAATTCGGAGCAGGTGAGAGAAAATTATATGAAGGTAGTAAAGAATACAAACTGCTATGTAAGAGTAAAAGGCAAACGTATTACAGCGATATAAAAGAACAATTCAGAAGAGTCAAGGATTCCAGTGATTTGTGGGCTCTGATAAAGAAATTCAAGTGTAGAGAGTTCAAGATTCGGGAACTGTGAGTGCTGAGGATTGGGTGAACACTTCAGACGAGTGTTTGGATCAGTTTGCGGGGTAGTCACATATTATGCGGCGAGGAATGTTGAAGATCAAAATCTTGACAAAGACATAGATATGAATGAATTGGAAAGTGCTGTGCCGTGCTTTGAATTTAGAAAGTTAATTTTGATTTTGGAATTTAGAAGCACACACAATATAACTTAATAAAAGGGATGCTTGATAAACATACCTAGTGCTAGAGAACGGGAAACCAGAAATGACAAGAGAGACAACGAAATAGAGAGAAGGTATCAATTATATTATCACCTCTTACAGTTAAATTCAACAATTAATAAAATCAAAGGAAGTTACATTATGAAAATCGAAAACAAAATTACTAAAGTTAGGTTATCTCTGAAATAGGTAATACGGTAATAACCTACTCCGTATGCTCTACATTTGAAAACGTTTTAGATTGAATCATAAAAGCTTAAAGGACTCTAATTTCAAAAGAGCAAATATTGAAAATTATCATCGATATGTCAGAAGTTAATCATAAATAACCATACATATGTTAAGAAAAGATCCACATAAAATTCATAAAATCTTAGAACATTAAATTTAGAACACACTTGGAAACTTTAAAACACTATCAAAACATTATCAAATATTAATGATCCCCAATAATACTATTCTGTATCTTTATATCATGAAGTTGTAAAGACAAACATTCCTCAAGTATCACATCATGGAATACTACCTTAAAAAAAACTATTCAAAAAAATATATGTCATCAAAACAAATTTAGAAAAGGTTAGGGTCCTTGAAACTTCATTTGATCCTTTACAACTTTAAGATGAGAATTATTTTAAAACATTAATTTAATCAATAAGGGACCTATACACATTTCGTATACTAATTCAACTTAGTAGTTTAGAAGATATAACTATTTATAAATTTAAAGAAAACTGAAATCCCAGCTGGATCCTTACAGAGAAAATATGGCCTCACTTTTCAATGTAAAGATACAACCGAAAATCTATTACTCAAACCAATTAATAAATTAATAATCTATCCATCCCCAATAATATCTCAAAATTATGGTTTAACAAAAGTCTAATTCCGCACGTTTTAATTGATTGAAAGTCTGTCGTCACTAAAACCCATTTGTCACATCCGGAGTTCCTGGGACGTTCGTTAATTTGGAAAAAAGTTGTTACCTCATAGCTGTTTCTTCAAATTGAATCTAGGCTCGGTGATCGAGCTCTACACGTCCAGATGGACAGGAGACAGCATACCCCAAGCTAGGATGGCCATCGATTCAGAGGCGTTTCAGCGGCTTACAGACACACGTTCATGAACCATGAAATGATGGATTCGTACGTGATCCCCGTACTTACACCGCTGTTAGAATAAAAAATAAACTAGGATAATACCAATTAACTTAACTTCAGTATATATAAAATCACCTATATTAGGTTATATAACTCAAATCAAGATTATTACTTAAAAACATAAATAGGCATTACCTACTTCAATCTCTTGATATAAAAGAATAGAATTTTTTGTAATAAGGGTTACGCCCTATACACAAAGCGATGAGTACATAGTATTCCATAATAGGCCTACATAGTACATAATTCACAAGTTGATTGAACAACTTTCCATATCAACTTTCGAGTATAGTTGTTTAATATCAAAAAGATTCTCTTGAAAAATTATATGATATTTAGGTGATTTCTCCCTAATCAAAATCATTGAAATGATTTCAAATATGACAAATAAGATGATAAAATTACTAATAGAATTAATCATAAAATACAGTCTCTGAAAATCTCACAAATTGACAGATCTATTTTTATAAATAATAATAGCTTTCTCTTCAGAAATAATACAAGTCAAAATATCTTAATCCTTCTAATAGGCACTCTATATTTCTACAAAACATATACCGTTCATTTTCTTACAACATTTTTCAGTTTGAATTACGATTTCCATCTTCCATTCAAATCAAAAGGACTATTCTCAATTTTTACACTTTAATTACGGTACATTACAATAAATACTTTGATGGAAGCTTTCATTGAAGATAATTTCCTTAATTAAATTATAAATCTATGACGTACCTTTAGTAGCGGTTATAGGAGAAAAATCTCCATTGTGAGGTGACAATTTGATACTCTCTCTCTCTCTTCTCAATTAAAGCGACTACAGAGGCAAAAGACTAAAAATGCTGCTGGAACAAAAGGTTCCAGAGCCAAATACTAAAA